>NW_007247650.1:69826-165952 GCF_000164805.1 Carlito syrichta
TTGATTAAGTTTTCATGGATTAAGGTTTCTGGTGGGTGGGGGACGCCCCTCCCACATCTTACTTTGTGTATAAAAGACCCATGATAATTCCCAATAACACACATCACTTCTGCACTAGATCGGAGTCCAGTCTCTTTCTTTCTCTCTCTCTCTCTTTCTCTCTCTCTCTCTTTCTTCTTCCCACCAATCGCCGACACCGTCTCCACCTTTGGGGTACCCTGAACCTGGCTGGAGCTGGTCTCCGGCATAAAATAATATGTGAATTCTCAGAAGAAGCCTGAATGTGTCAAAATTCTGCAGAACATTTGTACAATGTTCAAAGTAGTATGGGACACTTAGCACTGTATAAATTGTATCAATTGTCATTCTGCTATTATCCTTTGTGCTAGGGTGTGATTATAAAGAGCTTATGGAGATGTATGTCATGCATAAGTGAACTCTTCAGGTAATAGGAAAAGAAGATGACTATACTTTTTACAAGTCACATACGTAAGCCAAACTCATGAAATACTTCATGTGTCAGAATTCTGCAGAAATAGACAGCATATTCCAAGTGTTCAGTTTTAATGAAGGGGCTACTTACAAAGGTATGGGCCAGGCTCAGGAAATCCTAGAGAGTGAGAAGTACTAGGACTTGCTCAGGTTGATAGGCTTTATTCCCCCTCAGCCTAAACAAAAAAGATGTAGACATTACATTCCCAGACCCAAAGAGAGCTGGGGCCACCCACGAAGATAGAAGTTGCTGCCAAGAGCAGGTGGTCCACAGTCGATAAAGGCCCAGCCTTCCATCTCTTCTTGGTGCCTCCCATTGGCCAAACCCAACTGGAAATGAGAAGCCAGGAAGCCCAGAGACATAGCCATAGAGGGTAAGCCTTTCTGTGCCAGTTAAGAATACAGAATGGTGGATGGGTGCAGTGGCTCAAGTTTGTAATCCAGGCACTTTGGGACCAAGGTGAGGGAATTGCCTGAGCCCACAGGTTCGAGAACAGCCTGGGCAACTTGGCAAGACCTCGTCTCTACAGTAAATCAAAGAATTGGCCAGGCATAGTTCCAACTCCTTGGAAGGCTGAGACAGAAGAATCACCATAGCCCCACAGGACAATGTTGGGGTGACCGTGAGCATGCCACTATACTCCGGCCTGGGTGACGAGGTGAGACTCCAACTCAAAAAAAATTTTTTAAACAGAATAGAGAAGGGAGAGCAAACCTGATGTAGCAAATGGAGAATGGCCAACACATAGTTCTAAATGAGGACAAAACAAAAAATATAATCAGTAGATGGTGATTATGGCACCTTTAGCAATCCTATTGGTTGAAACAAGACAGCCTAAACTCAACTGCTGGCTCTACCGCTTACTGACTGGTATTCTTGACTAGCTACTTATTCTCTCTGTGTTACAGTCTCCTAGTCTGTAAAATTTGGATAATAGTGATATTTATCTTCTAGAGTTGTGGTGAGAGTTGTTAGTTAATAGTTGTACAGTATTTATAGTCGTGTAGGGCACTTAGCATTGTACAAATTGCACCCATTGTTATAATGTTATTATCCTTTGTACTAGGGTGTGATTATAAGTGTTTATGGAGATGTATGCCATGCATAAGTGAATTCTTCAGGTAATAGGAAAAGGAGATGAACATACTTTTTACATGTCACATACACAAGCAAAACACCCTCACACCCAATTGTACTCTGGTGGGAGGTGGACTTAATATGTATAAATCCAACCTTATTAGCAGTCTGTCATCAAAACTCACCCTAGAGAAGTAGCACAGTTTGTGGATTTCCTCAACTTCAATCTGTGTTTGCCCAACAGAAGGAAAAAAGAGTCAGTACGCTTGGAGGATTTTACCTACAGACATGTCCCCTCTGGAGGGCCACCAAATGCACAAAGTTATGTTAACACACGTTCTCTCCCATTCTTCTTTTTGAAGCGCCAAACATGACATTTTCCAAATGGGCTTCAACGTGCTATTTTCCTTTTCTTCAGACCAAAATTGCTTTATTAAAAGTTTTGCAGATAGAGTCAAGGTTGCTGTCAGCAAGGCCAGATGGAATCTGAAGCTGGTAAACAACAGCAGAGAAGCAAGGTCCCTAAAACAGCCCCGTGTTGTCATCATATGCTGTCCCAGACACCAAACAGCTGAAGCCTCGGCAGTTGTCCAATTACAGGACATCCTCAAGCCAAAAATATAAGTACCTGTTGGCTGGAGGGGGTGGGGGGGTGGAAAGAGTTGGAGTGCAGGGAGGGTTGTTTTTCTAAGTGGGAAAGATAAAGCAGAAGAGTAATTAGAGAAAAAAGGCATACAAATGAACCCCTTCGAGAGGCAACAAAGTAGAGGATCAAAGCAGCACCATGTTTGCCAATAGAAACACCAGGTAAACTTCAAAAGTTCCAAATTTAAATCGCACCAAAGTCTTAGAATCTAAAAGCACTCAATGCTTTTATCTCCAACACATTTGCCTCAGATACATAAATAAGCCTCATCTGTTTACAACAAATAATCCCCGTCTCATGTCCAGCCACAAAGCACGTAAGAACGACATTTACCCCAACTCGTCCCTCCCAGATGACCACCATCTTACCAATAAATGTTCATTTGTAACTAAACTTCACTTTATAATCTTGAGCCTGATTTGGTTTTAGAAGCGTTGGTTTTATTTGCCCCTGTGATCAAATAACTGTCACTCGGAGGAAGGCCATGGATGTATTTACTTTGATTCAGATTATGGATATCTCAAACTGATAGAATCTTAGAAGTTAAAAATTTTAAATTGCAGGAGTTTTACAATTATCATCCCATTGAATCCTCACAAATATTCTGTAAAGTTAATACGACTCATCTTGGTTGTCTTTTTTCTTCAATCTTGACCTCAAGAAAGCTAAGGTTGAGTTTAAGTTTGTGAAATGTTTAGAAAATTATTATAGCTGTTTCTAGTATACAAAATGTTAAGAGAAAATTTATAGAAAAGCCACATACTGCAAAGAGAAAGGAAGCTCACCAGCTGTTCAAGAAGGGTGAAACTGAATACAGGCATTCGAATTTTTTTGTTTGGTGAGATTGTCATTTTATCAAAACAGCCTGCCAACTGGAGTCTACCATGAATTTGTTTAACACGGAGGGACCTGTGAACTCCTATTAACAAAGTAGGCAGTAAGCCTGATGGAAATGTTTTCTTGCCCAGGAGGTAACTGAATAGAGCAAGAGATGAACGCTGAGTCAGTGCCTGCTGAGAACAAAAGCCTCAAAACTCTCCAGCATGGAGTTCAAAGAAGGTCTCAGGCTTCATGTGATTGACCGTCATTCTCTGAGAATTCAAATGGGCTGAAAGGGTTTCCCAGCCCAAGAGGACAGGGTGGGAGGAGGTGGCCTTGGAGGGAAATACAGCAGGGCACAAAACAACTGACCTCCCACCTACAAAGGTCAAGGGGTTTGTGAATGCCTCCCAACTTCCCACCTACAGGAGGAGGGGCTTTCATGTGCTCCACCACTCAATTAACACTGGTGACTGATTGGAAGATGGCCAGTCATTCAGCAGTGAGAGCAGGAAGGAGGGCTCAAGAGAGACACAGCAAGTCAAGGAAAGAGTGTCAGAGACACCTTCACCCAACCATCTTTAGCAACAAGGCATGTTCTTCGCTGTAGGAGAAGTGTGCGGGGGCCCGCCCCGCAAGGGTCGTGGGATGTCCTGAAGGAGAGACAGATAAGCGACGGACGAAGATCATATACCGGACACCTGCTTCTTGAACAGATGACGATTTAATGTTAGTTAACACAGAGCTTTTATACCATTTGTGAAGGGGCAAGACAAAGAAAATTCTTTCACATACATATCTTTAAAAGTTACCAGCTAGTGGTCTTAGTAGCAAACAAACCAAGATTCCCATAGGCTTTAGTAGCAAACAAACCAAGATTCTCATAGGCATTTAGACAACGTCTTATTCATAAAACCAACAATGATACTTTCAGTCCAATGTCCCAAATTACAGTTCTCGAAATGTTTCAAGAAATTTTCTTTAAGTGTATATTTCTTTATGTGTCAGGAATTTTCTCATCTTAGGCTCTAATGTTCTTCAGAGTCCCATGATCGCCTCCCTTGTCCAGATGTCCTCGTTACTTTTCTCTTATCTTGCAGTGCTTGTTTCTAAAGAGAACTCAAAAGAAGCTTTTAGTAATATTTCCCAGGCCCCTCAAGGCTACTTTCTGTTTTAGCTGATCTGTCATAAAAGTGTCTGATTAGAATATTATGAGTTCAGTGAAAACCCACTCTATAAATGTTAACTTAGAATTTTAACTATTAAATTAAGTAAAAACCTTAACATTAATCTTTATCCTAAGTCAGTGAAAACAGTGTTATAAATCACCTACATAACTCCTATACAAGTGTTAGAACTTATAATGAATTCATAATAAACTACTATAAACTTGTGCTTGTAAAAATCCTTATGTCTAAACACTAAACTACATAATTCTAAATTAAATAAGGAGTGAATATACTTATATCATTTTTTACTTAAGCAATATCTAGTAACTTATAACCAAGTGAAAGAAAGCATTCTTGATGTGCTTCAGAGTTTAACCCTTGCATATGTTAGAAAAGGCCAAGAGGCATAGTGGGAAAATGGAAAAATAAACCATGACATTTCCAGGTTAGCTGTGATTCTTCGCATAAACATTCCATCTTCTTCTTCCATGACTGCACAGAATTTCTTCAGCTGTATCAACAGCAAAGACGGAAGACAGAAGGGCCTCAGCTGCCCGGACTCGCTTTGCGGCCAGGGTTCCTCAGCGCACCTGGACTTTGTCAATCAGGCGGGCCTCCAAGGCTGGCTCCCAGCAGAAGTGGACACCACTGAGTGATTGGCCAACACTCCTCAAGAGGACCACCTACTGGCAGCTCTTTTTATGTAAGTTGCAGGGCCCAGCGCAACATAGAAAAAGGTGGGGCCCCGGCCAGAGGTGAGAAATCAATCTCCCATGTTCACAGGCCCGCTATCCCAACCCACAGTAGAAAGACAAGTCCCAAGGTCTATCAACCTTCCTTCCTCCATTGAATTGGACACCAAAAGAAGTATGGCCCTGCCAGCCCAGGGCAGGGACAAATGCCTCCTTGCTCTGCCCTAGAACACAGTGAGGCATGCATTCAACACAGCTGCCATCCCAGGCAGAAGGCAGCAACAGTCTCTGGACAAGGACAGCGAGGCGGAGTAGAGGTCAAGCGGACCCAGGGCATGAAGGGGCGAGAAAGAGCAGTTGAGAACCTGCCCGGGGAGGTAATGAGACAGCAAGATGTGGGTTTGTGCAGGGACCAAGTCTCTGAGCCCCTGTCTCATGGTTCGTTTTCCCATCAGACTTCACCGCCAACATATAAATTCCAAGATAACATGACAAAGAATTTCAACATGGCACCCTCCGAGCATTAAGCCCCAAGTGTGAGCCTTTCAGAGCACAGGGCCTATAAAACTGCACTGGTCACATGTCCATGAAGCCAGGCCTTTCTGCTGGCCAAGAGGAAGCCAGCAGTAACAGGCTGCAAGGTGGATTGCCCACAAAGGGGCTTGGGAGTCGGGAAGAAAGAGCGTGAGCTCCGGTCAGAAATCTCTCACCAGGGGACCTTACAAAAGGAGGCTGTCTTGAAAACCCTCAAGAAGCAAAGATTATTCTCCTGAGAGAACCTCCATGTGGCTGCTTGCCCCTCCAAGGGGATTGGTAGATGGGCAAATGGCGGAGACGAAGCCACAGGCCACAGATGGAAGAAGAGAACTTGCCACCTCCAGTCTGAACTTTTTCCCATTATGAATCGGTCGTTCCAAACACTATAGGAGGACAGCCAGTTCCCCCTGTAATTATTATGTAAGGTGACTCTTTCCTTTCCAGCACCTCAACATCTTGACACCAGAGGGAAAAGCCCTGGCAATGGAGACTGTGAAATGTTAAACCACATCCTGGACACACTCCCAGTTTCTGGACAGGAATCCAGTTTCTGCTGGGTTTGGGGGGAAGAAGGGAAAAATTAGGGAAGCTCTGAAATGAATATGTGATTGAAATTATAGAAAGGAGAGGAAAAAATTTTAAGAGCTGAAATGAGACTATTTTAATTTCCAAGATGACTGCAAAATTAAGGAATCAACCCAAAATGTAATGTCATTGAAGGAGTCAGCTTCCCAGCAGGAAAGAAAAACTTGGCAGACACAATCCATTTTAGAAAAATAAAATCTTGCATGTTTATATGTGACAAGTCAAAACCGCTTTACCGACATGGTTACACCAAGTTTAACCTGAGTGATCGGTCCAAAACATGGAAGAGATTTTGCCCTTATGCTGAGAGTTTTAAAAAGCAGTCTTCCTACCTATAAATCACTATTCCTCTCCTTGAGACTTCAGAACATGCACCCATCATGTGACTTCCCAGCCAAAAATAGATGACCTGTGTCTCCTAGAATGTGAATGCTTAGGTAATTTGCAAATGACTTCCTGTTACCAATTTTTGCAATAACTTTAGAAGTTTCCTAATTATTTGACTAAATTAATTCTTAGCAAGCTGTGCCCTCCTTCTGAATATGATTTAACGTGATGTTCTTATGCAAGGCTCCATGAGAAATGTATATTACAGGTAAACTAACTTTCAGATCGATTGGTTCCTGGAGGAGTGTCTGTGTAAATTGCATCAAGTTATGCCTTAGTAACAGCACATCATTATGCCTGCTTGACCGATCAGTTCTGTGAAATAAACTGTGAATCAGTTTAATGTACTGAATATACCAGTCATCATGATAAATTGACTGGATAAAGAGTAGTTTCCACATCATGTAAACAAAGTGGAAGGCCATGCCTTTTACTTTGGGATTTGGGGAAAATACAAATTATTGAGCCTGGTCTGAAACCCATTTGGTCCTTCCCCAGACCATTTTTGTGCTGGAACACCAACCAGAAGATCAAACTTTTGGAAGCATGTAATCGGGGTCAGCTAACTGCAGACCACAGGTTACATCCTGCCCATTTCATGTTTTTGTAAATACGTGGTTTTTGGAACACAGTCACACCCACTTACCTCCAATTGACTATGGCTGCTTTTACACTTTGACAGCAGAGTTGAGTAGTTGCACAGAGACCATATATAGACCCCAGTGCCAGAAGCACTTACTTCTCTGATCTTTTACAGAAGTTGGCTTCACTGGCAGCAGTCCATGTCCATAATGCCTACTGTGGAGAAGTTGTTACTTCTGAAATCCTCTTGTTCTATCCTTCAGCGTCATTCCACCATGTCTGGGCCTCTGCCACAATCAAGAGAAGCGTCACTGTAGAGTAATGAAAGTAGTGCTAATTGCTGTGTAATTGCACAAGAATTGTCCACAGGTTTGCTGTTATAGTTTCTACTAACTATAAAGTTTCTACTAACTGAGGTGTTGGAAAGTCACTTGCATTCCCTGAGCCTCAATTCCTCAAAAAAGGATCTGAACTAGACAATGTCTAAGGTTCCCTCTAGCTTTGATAGGATGAAAGTGTGTGATCCAACAAAGAGAGTGTTTTCATTTGAAGAAAGTATATTTTAACCACTGATGGTCATAGGAATTTCTTTGCTAGCCTACTTTTTTTAGAATACACATTATTGGCTGCTTACACAGTATCCATTCCATCCAACCTCGTTCTTCACAGAGCCCTGCCTGGTGTGGGCCCTTCCTTCCCTTGGTCCTGAGTGTCAAGAGAAACTAACCCATCAGCACTCTGGGAAATGGACCTGACTTTCTAAGCCAATCACAGTAGTACCTTGCTAGTCATCAGTTCAGGATGTGTCACAAATTCCAGCCAATGAGATTATGAGGAAGTTAGCTATGGTGAGGGAAGGAAGGGGACACTTCAAGGGGAAGTTTTCTTAATGTTAAAAAAGAGGCAAAATCTCTCTTCTCCTTCTTCTCCTTCTTCCTCTTCCTCCTCCTCCTCCTCCTCCTCCTCCTCCTCCTCCTCCTCCTCTTCCTCCTCTTCTTCTTCTTCTTCTAGCAATGGAAATGGCTGAATATATTGTTTGAACTCCCTCCGCCTGAGGATGAAGCCACCCCAAGAGAAAGGCAGAGAAGCAGAATTTGCTCAAAAGTACAACATCTGGATCCCACCCCATCTCTGGAATCTTTGTTACTGGAGAAGATAGATTTTCTTACTGTTTAGGCCAATTTTATTTATTACTGCTAACTACTGACAAAATCCAACTAATACACCCATAGAAAAATCAAGCTAAGCTAAAGGCAGTTTTGATGGGATTAAAAAATAACTAGAAATCACATAGGAGAAATTATTTCCAAAGATAAAAGTAACTACACAACAACACTGTTTTCCTAAAATATTCTTCTCTCCCATTATTGCACGACCACTGCTATCTAGTAGGTACTGAGTGACTAACTCAAACATTTCAGCCAAAAATAATCTGCAAGCATTCTTAGAATATGTGATGGTCTGAATGTTTGTGTTTTCTCAAGAGTCATCCATGGAGATCTAATTATCAGTGTGATGGTGCTAGGAGTTGAGGCCTTCAGGAGGTGACTAGGTCAGGAGTGTGGAGGCTTCATAAGTGGGATTAGTGCCCTTATAAAAGAGGCCCCAGAGACCTCCCTTGTCCCTTCTACCATGTCAGAACAGCCA
Organism: Carlito syrichta; assembly: GCF_000164805.1. Lineage (NCBI taxonomy): Eukaryota > Metazoa > Chordata > Mammalia > Primates > Tarsiidae > Carlito > Carlito syrichta. Next base: position 78,461 of record NW_007247650.1, read on the forward strand.
GAAAGCTCCATCTATGGACCAGAAATCAGGACCTCACCAGACACAGAATTTGCCAGCACCTTGCTCTTGGACTTCCTAGCTTCTAGAGCTGTGAGACACAAATTTCTATTGTTTATGAGTCACTTAACTTATGTGCTTTGTTATAGCAGACTGAATGGACTAAGACATAACACAACAGAAACAAAAATAGTTTCAAAAAACCCCCCCAAAAAATGTGTCAGTAGCTATTTTAACATGACAAGCATATATGACTTAATCTTTCCTAAGTCTTGAATAAATGGTAGACCTTATATTTTCACATTTAAGCACTTAGTACTAAAGAAACTCCCATCTGATAACATTTCTAGGACTTCAAGCAAGAGAGAAGGAGGAAGAAAAGGCTGTCAACGTGTGGCTAAGAAATAGTGGGGTTCAAGCAGTAAAACCCACAGCCAAACTTCTTAGAGCCGAAGAATCCCACTGTCTTGGAGGAAGTGTAATAGGGACCCCCATCCAGTCTTTTCTTCAGCTAGAACAAATAGTGCCACTTCCTCTATTTAGATGCCTCCTATCAAATGAGCTCACTTCTTCCCAAGGCAACATGCACCACAGCCCAACATTGTAACTTTAGAACATTCTTTCTCTCTAAATGTCCTAACAAGCTTCAGGTGAAGGCTTTTTCCCTCATCTCCATACTCCTCAATTTTCCAAGGAAAATTCACCATCATTTTATTTACAAGGGCAGAGGGACAGATGAAAAATACTCTATCACATTGAAGATACACATATGTGTGCACCATTTCACTAAATAAATAAGCGCAATTCGTAAACCATTTCATTTAGAAAGTCCAATTCACAAGATATAATCATATAGCAAATTTTTTCTTTCTCTATCCCTTAGAATGTACTCCATGAGTGTACTTACTCCCCTGCACTGGGTGAAAACAAAAGTTGACTTCATGGATTTTTTTTCTCTTCTTACTCTTAAGTCATAGAAAGTCCAACTCTTACTTTAAGTCATATAACACAGTTTCAATTTGGTAATGAGAATCTTCAGTGCTGTATTATAACCAAAGCTTGGTCTTGATATATAAAGTTGAAGCTTCTTACCTCCTTGATCTGGGTCTGCTGAAAACGAAAAGTGAGGAGGAATGGGGTACGGTCTCCTAACCTAGGCTTCCAAGCCCCGCCCCTCAGCTCTACCCTCCACTACTTGCAGCTTTCAATTTCTCCAGAGTTAAAGTGAGGAGAGGGAGGGAAGGAAAGGGACCAGGAAAGTCTCTACCTGATTGATATGTCATGAGCTGGTATCAACACTGTCTAAAGCCAAGGGACAGGACACATTCGATCTTCAAGTGGTTTTGTTGGAATTGAGGGGAGAAAAAAGATCACTTTCTTTTCACGTGAAAAACCAGAGGAAGCTCCACTTACACCCTACCCTAGGTTTTACTTTGACTTGTTCTTCCCATGAGATCACATCACCTGCTCTCTCTGCCGACGGTCATGCCCCGAAAGTCACCGCAAATATCTCATCTCTGTCTCTTTCTTCTACTTTCTATATGAGCAGTGGTGGTCAGTCATAATTTCTCCACCTCATACCCATTAGGATGGCTACTGTTAAAACATAAAAACAGTGTTGTGAGTATATAAAGAAAATTTGGTACAAAGGTAAAATGGTGCAACCACTTTGAAAAACGGTTTGGAGGTTCTTCAAAAAATATAGAGATTTGTTGGGAGCCAACATCTATAGCTACATGGCTGAGGCCTGTAAAGGCCCATCTGGAAGATCGCCTCTGACATAGGATCAGTTATACCTATGATATTGGCATGTGATTAGTGACCATGAGCATACATGGCAGGAAAATTTATAAGTAAATCTCTATACACCTGATGGAAAGTTGCACAGTAGAATTATTTTATATGACCTTGTCCCTTCTAAGTTGTACTTTTTTCTAGATATTTTTAAACTTCTATTTCCTTGTAGACTGGTTAGTCAGCTCTTGTTCCCAAAGGCAGTTTCTCCTAGGATTAAGATTAGAAACTGAATTATCATAATAGTTTTATTGCCCTGCCCCTAGCCAGGCAGGATGTTTTTCTAGTTTTGTTACATGCCGGAACTCTGTTTGCTTCAGCCCGAGGTCATTGTCATGGTAACTGTGCAGCCCATTATCCAAGAGTGTGACAGCTACTATTTGATTTTTAGAATAGACTTGTTTGGATAAAACATACATTTAAGACGATACAATTTCCATCGAAAAGATTTAAACAGTAATAAGCATTCATAGAAAACTTTTAAGTTTTGTTTAAGTTTTTAAGTTTCCTTTTCTCAGATTATGACTTTAGTTCCTGTTCCTGTAGGCCAATTTTAAGTATACCAAAATTTTCCCAACGGTACTGTTTTTGCTTCTAATATGATAATAGGAAATTTTACACATAGCCATGTATTAATATACTAGGAAAAAGGATTTAAGTTTTGGGTTAAAGTCCAATCACTGGATCATATAAAAATTATAGTTTAGACATATGAAACTCATATGAATTATAGTAAAGTTTTGTAGTTTAAGAATAAGTTTTAACTGAGTTATAAGGCACTACGTTAAATCGTAATAGGATAATAGTATAACTGACAGTTAAGTCATTTAACTAAACTTATAGATTATAGTATAGTGTTAAGTTGATAATATTAATTGTTAAAAATATTGGGAATCAGTGAACTTGGATTGAACCTAGAGTTAACTTAGAAAAGTTTTTTGTATTAATCAGGGTATAGAACAAAGTGTATAATATGAATGATTCATTGAACATTATGGAAAACACTTCGAACGATTTGTATTGAAATTGTGCACCTGTGACCTTAATGTAAGCATGGCAGGCATCATGGAATTCGAATTGTTTGCTTGGATATTGCAGATCTCGTGGTGGTCTTGTGATGCATAGTTTGTAAAGCACGGAACTTGTACGCCCCCAGTGATTATCACACTGCTGGAGGGTATAGAAAATGGTATATAAGTTGGAAGGAGTCCGAATAAAATTGGACTTCAGTCCTGCTCAGACTGTTCCCAGAAGAACTGCCTCCGAGTAGTCTCTTCTCACTGTCCAGATTCTCTGGTGCGGGTCCTAACCCACCCTTGGTCAGTGCTGGTCACCGACAGAGATTGTCCAGCAATTCCACTTCTGGATATATACCAAGAGAAGTGAAAGTAGAAACTCAAGCGGATATTTGCACATCCATGTTCAATAGCATCATTGTTCACATTAGCCAAAAGATAGAAGCCACCCAGTGTCCATGAATGAATAAACAAAATGTGGTATATATGTATATAATGGAATATTATTCAGCCTGAAAAAGGAAGGAAATTCGGACACATGCCAGAACTATAAGGACATTATACCAAGTGGAATAAGCCAGACACAAAAAGTTAAATACTGTATAATTCTATTTATATGAGATATCTAGAGTAGACAAATTCATAGAAACAGAAAGTAGAATGGTTCTTGCCCGGGGCTGGGAGGAGAGAGGAATCGGGGGATGTTTAATGAGTTTAAGGAAAGAGGAATCAGGGGATGTTTAATGTTTAATGAGTTTGGAAAGATGAAAAAGTTCTGAAGATGGATGGTGGTAATGGTTGGACAACAATGCAAACATACTTAATACCACTGGATTGTACTCCTAAAAATAATTAAGATGGAAAAGTGTATGCTATGTGTATTTTATCATTACTGAAAGTAAAATTTTTAGTTTAAAAATATAGTAATTATTCCTCTGCTACAGTCATACTTGAAAATATTATTTCTATTATAGTCATAGCTAAGAGTGCCATCTTAATATCCTACCATATATTCATCAATTACAGGCATATTCTGAGCAGAAATAGCAAAATGTGAAAACATTATCCTAGAATCAGCAAGATCTGGTATTTTCAGAGAAATTAGCCACAACTTTAAAAATGTTTCTAAACATTGGTAGCCAGTTTACTCCTGAGACTATAACTTCATGATTTTTCTAGCAGAGTATAAGACATTTTCCTTGAATGTGTTTTCCAAGCTTCAACTCTCACCAAGCTGATTTAGAAAATTAACTTGTCTCTCTGGAGCCACTTCTGAATTAAAATTAATGCTCCAAGTTTCTTTGACCCACACCCAATCACTCATACACACAAAAGAGAAGAGTTTTAAGCTATAGAAATATTTCCACACTTGGAATTTAAAATAGCATTACCGCACAACATTTCCAATTACAGAAAACTTACCATGAGGAACAAAAAAAAAGAAAATTGGATGCTTATCCTGAAACAATCTTTAGGGCTGATTTAAAATCACCAAGTCTCATTATTTTTACCCTTGTCCCAAAATATAATAGGAGGTGCCAACATGACACAAGAAAATCTTTGAGAGGAAAATCGTAAGTCATTCACATTATGACATGGAAAGGTTTACAGATGTAATAGAAAAAGCATAAATTTAGCAAGGGAGAGATTAAAACATAGCATTATGAAGTCCAGTTAGCATTAAACTCTGAGCTCTACTACACACAAAGGTGTTGAAATTGTTGACTATAGAAGATCCAAGAGCAATGAGTTCACCATGACAGGCAAAACACCAGTTTTACATCACCCCCAGAGCAGGAAAGCACTAATCAATCTCCATTCCCAGACTGTGCATGGTCTGCAGTTCTCTGCACAAGGAGGGTGTAATGGGAAATCAAGAATCCATACACTGCAGCTTAGAGCTTAAGAAAGCCAAGTTCATTTTGCAAAACTCCCTGAGTTCAAATTTCAGCTCTGCCACTTATTAGTTCCAACATCTTTAATGAAATTCTTAATCCCTCTGTCTCTTTATCTGTAAAATGAAAATAGCATCTAATTAATAGGAAAGATGGGAAAATCCAAGTAAACAATGGAGCTAAAATACTAAGCACATTGCCAAGCATATAGGAACTTTTAAATTAATTTTTTAATATAACATAAAAAATAAACTTTTCTATAATAACAGAAGTTTTGGGCATATCTAGGGCTTTTTTAACCCAGATTTTTTTACTCTTGCTTATATAAATGGCACCAGAGCAATCTCAAGTTAATTAACAGTAGCTAGTGAATCTACAGCTATGGATCTTGAACTTGGATGTTTGCCAGGATCTCCCGGATTGTCAGACCTCAGATTGCTAGGCCCCACCCACAGAGTTTCTGACTCAGTAGTTCTGGAGTGTGCCTGAGGGTTGGCATCTCTGAAAAGTCTCCCAGTACTCCTGATGCTGCTGGTCTGGGAGCCACATGTGGACAACCACCGGTCTATAATACTCTACCCACACTGTGACTACCATTTTCCTTTTCAGAATGTCACTCTCCACATCCTTCCTGATCCAAGGCTTCACATGCTTCATTCTAAAGGCCAACTGCCATTCGGTTCTGATGGCTGGCTGACAATAATGGGTTATACCCCCCAAAGAACCAGTTAACCAAAAGCCAGTCACCTTCAGACTCCACCTCTACTGGGCCCTGATCCTATGCAAACCAGGTCCCATGGTTCATTAGGTGGTGATTCCACTAAATTCTAAGCCTTTGGTGCAGGCTCCCTCGGAGATGTGGAGAGCCCTAGGATGACTTGGAAGTGGCTAAGAGAGCAGAGCCCTATCCACTCTCTTTCGGCCTCGGCTTCTGGTGAATTATTCCACCTACAGAGTGCAGTGTCTGGGAACCTGCAGTGACGTCACCCAGCAGATGAACAGAACTTGATTTTCTAGCATTCCAATCCACGTGGCTCCTAGGTGTTTTTATTTACAAGGAGGCCACAAGAGCATGTGTGTGTGTCTGTGTGTGTGTGTGTATGTGTGTGAGTGAGAGAGAGAGAGAGAGAGAGAGAGGAGAGAGAAAAAGAGAAAGAAGGGTATTCATGAATAAACTTTATGAAGTGATATGTGGTGAGGAGGTATGATCTTAAAAACTGTCTTAGAAACTACCTTTCTCATACACACACAGGATAGCCATGCATCCTTATGATCCTGGAACAGACATGCCTTAGCCAAAAAAACTCCAGGCCCAGAATATATATCTGATTACTTTTCCACCTACTGTCTTTATACTTTGTTCTTAGATAAATTCCTTAAATAGCGAAATCAGAGTAGCAGCTCACTTTGACATTGCACCAATTCTAACTTCCTCATGATCACAATAATTTTTTTTTAATGCAAGAAACATTTTCGTTACCTGGCGCAAGGAGAAGATCTTACTGGAAATTCCCAATTCCATTTCCATATCGCCTGCATTACGAAACCTTCCCACCACCAAGGTTAAAAGTACTGAAAAATCGGATTTAACACCCGCAAGCGTAGAACTGAATTCAGCTTCAGGTGTCCTTACAGTATCTGACCCAGAACTATCTGATTAGCCATTGCACACTGATAGTCTCATAGCCTTTTGCTCAGATTGAACCGTTAGCCATTTGGCACTGAGATCTGTCTGAATTTATTTTGTGTTTGCCACCCCCCGCAAGATTCCATGTCGAGGGAGTGGGTTTCCAGTGCTCTTGTCAGTGTCCTCTCAGCCCCACACTTATCAAAATGGGGACCCCTCTCTTTAGACAGAACTCCAGTAGCTCAAAAGACAAGGCTGGGTTACGATAAACATGCATATAAAACTGACGCCACACAAATTCCCCTAGGTATTCAGTTTCATGAAATAATAGCAGACTGAATGTATCCCTACCCCCCTATCCCACCAGTGCCAGAAGTTTTCAAAATATAAAAAATTAAAATTACTATTACCAAAGAATTATATCAATAATTTCACACACACGCGCACATGTACACACACGCACATGCACACGCACATGTACACACACACATTCTGAGAAAATGCTTTCTCCTCTATGCCATGGAATTGGAGCTCTTATTTTTCATGAGAGCCAGTCAATACACACTGTCTAAAGTTGTCATCAACAAATAGAGATACAAGGGTACTATCTAGAATTACAATGATAACTAGAGAAAGAACAAAACAAAAACTGCTTCAAAGTGGTCACTTCTAAAGAATTTGATTTGAGAAGGGAAAAGTGGAAATAGCTCTGCATAAAGGTTTTGTTTGGCATTTTATACCTTTCTGTACTGTTCGTGTCTTTATTTTACGCATATATTACTCCTTTAACTGTAAGAAACAAGTATAAAAGTAAGTAAATAGCATCTTCATCAATAAGAGATTAGCTGAATAAATTAAGCGTGTACATGCAGTGAAACATCAAGCAGATACTAAAGAGGAAAAATAACACCATGTTTCGTCATATAAAAAGATAACCCTTGGAGTTCCATTAAGTTTGAGGGGGGGGTTTTGTTTGTTTGTTTTTTATTTTTTTTGAGTTGGAGTCTCACTCTGTCACCCAGACTGGAGTGCAGTGGCCACAATCTGCTGGGCTCCAGCGATCCTTCTGCCTCAGCCTTCCAAGTAGCTGGAAGTACAGGTGTGCGCTACCACGCCCGGCTCATTTTTTGTTTTATTGTAGAGATGAGGTCTCGCCAAGTTGCCCAGGGGGGTCTCGAACCCATGGGCTCAGGCAACCCCCATTAAGTTTTTTAAGAAGTTGCAAGTAAGTAGAGTCTGATTCAACTGCAGTAAAAAATTATACACACAGACTTGTTATAAGTAAGCACAGAGATACTTCGGAAACGCCAAACTTGGGATTTGGAGAAATAAGGAGCAAAAGTCTTTATCTTTTTATTTTCAATGCTTTTGTGATTTCTGAATTTTACACAGTGAATATGTATTATCTTTGCAACTTAAAAGATAAGAGTCTTTAAAATAAACACACAGAGATGTGCACTTTTTAAAACCAAGAAACCATAAAGCAATTCCTTATGTCATATCTGTCCCTTCCCAGCAACGTGAGTGAGAATCCAAAGAGGCCCAGAGAGAACCAGGCGTTGCACAGAATCACACTGCTGGAAAGTGTCAGCGCTAAGCTCAGACCACAGACATCCCACAGTAGGAAGAAAACAAGGCTTCCAGCGTCCCAGTTTCCATAACCATCGTGCCTTGTCCCTATTCATTTAGCAAATGCCTTTTAATATAAACAGTGGGCAGAAGCAAGGTAAATGTGCCTCTATATATTTTATAGATAAATCAACGTCCACAGAGGACAGAGACTCCCCCAAGTCATGTAGCTTTGGACAGCAAAACCCACCCTAACCCAGGTCAGCACACCCTTGGTCGAAGCTTGTTCATCTACTACTTCATAAAATTAAACTTTCTTCAAAACAGAATGTTATTCTACTCTTCTAACTTTGTCTTTTCCTCAAAAAAAAAATTAATGAACCTTGAAGGAGAGTTTTGTACACAGGCATTGGGAAAAAGAAGAGTTACTTCTAGGTTATAAGGCAAGAGAAGGAAGAAAATGCTTATTCAGCCTTGATTGGTGCACGCACTATCTCATTATAGCAGCCTTGTATCACTCACCATGGCAAAGTCAGCAATTTGTCATCCAAGGGAGTCTGATTAAATAATAAATAAGATGACGGCCCCCTCACACTCAGAGGCCACCTGGTTTCCTGACAAGCAGCCTTCAAAGACAGTTTGACCTCACGGGGTCTCCAAGAAAACAGAAGTGATTCCCACAGATTAGCCAAGTCATCTAGCGGCTATGTCTATCCATCAGGCCTCCCTCCCAATGGCAAGAGGACAAGTAAATCCATCATTTTCCTGCCTCGCACATTAAAGGAGAGACACGACACCTTGGCAAGATGCCGACTGCCGTTTTCTCCTGCAAAGCGATGGAGAGAACAGCTGGGCAACAGGCGGACCCTTGGAGCTGCTGCTGTACTGGAAGGAAAGACGATTTTCATCACAGGGTCGTTTTCCACGTGCATTTTTTCACTTTCAGTATAGACATAGAGTTGCTTGCGTGTTGTTTTTCATGACCGGGCTTTCTTTTTGTCAACGGTCTTAGATTCACAGCGAAATGGAGTCAAAGTCAATGGAGTTGCCACGTGCCTCTTGCCCATATACCCACCGCCTCCTCCACCGGCATCTCCCATCAAGGTGGTGCCTGGGTTAAAATGGACGAACCAACATGGCCACATCACACCAAAGCCCACGGTTTTCGTTAAGGATCAGTCTTTGTGTTGTGCCTCCCGTGGGTTTTGAAAAACGTGTGATGACACGCATCCAAAATGACAGCATCACACAGACTCGTTTCACTGCCCTGAACATCTTTTGGGTTCTTCCCGTTCACCTCTTCCTTTCGACCGTATCTACAACCCTTGAACTTCATACTGTCCATCCTCATGGGAGAACGTCTCATCACCCCCTAATACCCAGGGTGGCCATAACTTTTAAACCAACAGTTAGGCTGACAAAACAGTATTTTTGAGACTTGGTGGACAAACTTCAGGGCTGCTCCAGGAATCCTGGAACACATGGCTATCACACTGGTGACAACAGAAACAGGCGAAGGAGCCACTAGAAGGCAGAGGAAAGACAGGGATGGAGAAATGTGTGCCTCCCCTTGAGTGCAGTGACTCTGTTCCTAGAATGTGGAAGCTTATGACCCATCTTGCTTTGAGCTTCTTAAAGGAGGCAACCTCTCCACCTGCCACACCCACTGCTTTCCCGTAAGCCTGGGACACCACTACACACACACTACAGAACCCATTTGTTCATGGTCAAAGCCACAGAATTCCAAAGTTGAGACTCAAGGCCAATAAGTTCAGTAAAAATGCAATATGAATCTACAGCCGTACCACCACCCTGAGCATGCCTAATCTTGACAGAAATATAATGCAAGCCACATATTGACTCTAAGTTTTCCAGACGCTGTATTTAAAAAAGAAAAGAGAAATAGGCAGGATTAATTTTGGTAGCATATCAGTCCAATATATCTAAAATGTTATTATTTCAATGTGGCGTTCGTGTTTTTTAAATTGCTCGTGAGTTCTTTATTTTTCATTTTCATTTATTTATTGTCTCGAGTCAGGGTCTCACTCTGTTACCCAGGCTAGCATGCAGTAGCATGATCATGGCTCACGACAGTCTAGACCTCCTAGGCTCAGGCAATCCTTCCACCTCAGCATCCCAAGTAGATGGGACCACAGGTATGCGCCACCACACCTGGTTAATTTTTTTGATTTTTTAATTTTATTTTAGAAACTTGGTTTCACTGTGTTGCCCAGACTGGTCTCGACCTCCTGGGCTCCAGCAATCCACCTGCCTTGGCCTCCCAAAATGCTGGGGTTACAAGCGTGAGCCACCACACTTGGTCTGAAAATTATTAGTGAGCTCTTTATAGATTTTGGTCAAAGTTTTAATACTCAGTGTAGTTTAAAATGACAGCACATCTCTGTTCAGACTAGCCACTCTTCAAGTGCTCAATAACTATATGAGCCAAGGTCTTGGACAGCACAGCTTCAGAACTCATCCAGATCAGAGGGTTTTAGACTTTCAAAGAACAGAAACTTACAAAGCCCTGTGCAGGACACCAACATATAAGAGATGAAACAGGATAGCTTTAGTTGTAGAGGGCAGCCAGGACTCCCTCCCCACTTGGCGTGCTATGGACTCTCCACCCATTCTGACCCCACAGCTGTCATGAAGGCATCTCTGTGAACCCCCTTGGCACCAAGGAACAACATTTGATATGCAGCCCATTCTCATTCAACCCCAGTTATTAAACATGAGGGGGCTGAGAACTAGAGACCTGAAGTGATTTACCTCCCAGGACAAGATTGGAGCAGCCGACCTCCTGGCCCTCAGTCAGATGTACTTCTAATCTGGGAAGGGAGCAAGGAATTTATTGTTAGTTATGTATTTATTCTATTAGGGACCTACTGAGGGGGAGAATTATAGGTTCAACAGGAAGAGGAGAGTAAATTTCTAGCCATAATTTCATCATAATAACATGAGAGTTCCACCATATAATTCTTTTTTTTTTGAGTCGGAGTCTCACTCTGTTACCCAGGCTGGAGTGCAGTGGCAGGCTCACAGCCACCCCAGCATCAACCTGCTGGGCTCCGAGGATCCTTCTGCCTTCTGAGTAGCCAGAACTACAGGCGCATGCCACCATGCCTGGCTAATTTTTTTGATTTATTGTAGAGACGTGGTCTCGCCAAGTTGCCTGGGCTGGTCTCAACCCTTGGGCTCAGGCAATCCACTTGCCTCAACCTCCCAAAGTGCTGGGATTACAGGCTGAGCCACCAAGTCTGACCACGTAATTCCTAATACTAAACATTAATTAGGCATTCTATACACGTTATAAAGTTAATTCTTATGATAGTCCTTTAAAGTGGGAATTAGTATGAATGGGGAGACTGAGGCACAAGGAAACTAATTAATTTGATCATTTCCAGCAGCCAACATATGTTGGAAAAGGATTCAGACCCAAGTCCGTTGGCCATCATGTGACTTCCATTTGCCACAGTTTTGTGGCTAGAAAAGAAATGATCTGACAAAGCATTCTTCCCAAAACGGTTTGCTTCCAAAATAAAGCATTGCTCTCAAAGAGAAAATTAAACTATTAATGAGTAGGGAATATAGGTAACTTTCTTGATCTAGCCAGATGTATTGCTACTTTCTCTAAGTCTGATTATTAGCCCACATTGTTCTTGAAATTTCTTAGGTACTCTGCAGTCACTGGGTCCTCTCTTTTCCTTATCAGAAAGAGGGCTGATTCCCCTGGAGTGATCGCAGCCTCTTCATGTCATGCCACCAGTGGCCACAAAGAAAGCCCACAGCTCATAACTGACCTGGAGTAGAAAAGAGGAAAGAGAAAACCAGCAGAAGTTATAGGAGACAAAGGTGGTCATAAAATTAAGATTTGTTCAGCACCATTATACTCTGCAAGAGGCCTGTATCTACGCTGTCTCATTTAGTTTGTTTATAGTGACATTCTTAAAGCTTTATTGGAAATAACAGGGATCTAGGGGATTGAGGAGCCATGAGAAGTGCTGGCTGCAGTTCAAATGAGATGGGTGTTAAAAGAAATCATGTAAAAACCCAGCCTGAAAGACACCGACATGAGAGGCCAGGTCTTCCTGATTAGAGTGAGAGAAGAGCTCGGAAAACTGCCAGTGCAGTGAGCCCTAGAGGGACCCTTTAGATGGATGGGGACAGTAAGTTCAGCTAAAATGTTAATGACTGAAAATGACATGGGGGAATTCACTTACTGGAGAGGCCCCAGAAGAGAGAGACACATCTGGGTGGTGATGAGTCTGGTCCTCTCATTCCCAATAGGTATACCAGTTGCTCAAGAAGCACTTGTAGTGCACTTTTGTCATTCCAGCCCACATTTTTCTAAGACGTTAATTGTATGAACATATTCAATCAACTGATGGGGTGTTCATGCCTTGTATTCTGACAACGCTGTTCAATACCTGCCCATTCAGTCTGCGTATTTTGATCTTGCTTTGATTGGCCTGCCATCCTGTTATTTTCCATTTCTGAATATCTATAGGTTCTTTTAGCTAATATGTAAAAATTCGGCTCTGCCTTGTTTTTTGCCTTTGTTAGGCATTTTTTTCTCCCCAAGCAGACTTCTGGAAACCTCTTGAGGGAAGGGGTCATATCCTGAAATGTTTTTCTGGGGAAACCAGAATTTGGGCTTACAACATTGGATAAAACCTCAATTCTCATGTTTTTATTCCTGGGAATTAAATTCAGCATTGTCTAAAGGAATTTAGATTTGCGTTCTAGCTTACTTTGAGAATCACTTTGTCTGATTTTTCTTTTGTTTTGTTTCTTGTTAATATTCCCAGAAACTATCAACATTTTAAGAAACTTGGAAAATGCAACCAGACAAAAACCATCCTGGGAGGATACAGTCCTCTCATGGTCTCCTCTTAAACAAGGACAAACATTCTGATAGTTTCTTTGTTCCCATTCTGCTTTGCTGTCAAGTGATAAAATTTATTCCCTGTATCACAGAGGACTAACAGTCTATTCAACTGAACACTAGCTTCTTAGATTGTATTAACCAAATCCATGTCTTGGCCTTTTGTGGTTTCTCTCCACGGTATCATAATTTCTTTGAGCTTACATTAGAGTGTCCAACTTCAATGGAAAGCCAGCTTCAAGCTTCACCACCCTCCAGGCCTGGTGTAATGTAAGGCTGTGAGTTTGCCACTGAAGTTTGGAGGTTGTGTCTCCCCAGGGAAATTGCCCAAAACCCTAAACTGTAGGGAGAGGCCCCCCATGAAGCCCCCCAGAGCACACACCATCTGGATTCCCCTTCAGCCCGTTCCCCTCAAACACTGAATTAAGTCACTGAATTGCGAGGTGTGGGGAGAGGGAAATCCTTCCCACATAGTTTTTCTTAGCTTACAATATGCAACCAAAAGGCAAAACGGATAAAAGAATTCTGGGTGTGTTAATTATATACAGAATGAAAACAGACCCAAGCTTAACAAACCAATCACAATAGAAGCTCGTATATGTTGCATATTCAACATGAGTCAGGTTCCATGCTAGATGTGCTATATAAGTAACATGTTTTGAGGAGTCTTTGCTTGATGAAGCCTTTTTGGGGGGGCGGGGTGCAGGGATGCTTATTTTTTCTGCTAATAATGGTCCCCATTATGCTCTATGGGATTCTGTCATACACACCAGTGTGTCATACACACCGGGTGGTAAAGAATCTTACGAAGATTTCATGCTGGACCCTCAACTCCCTTAACAATAATCAGTCTCATGCTGGTTCTAAAGACCCAACCCTTTTTGTTTTAAATGTGTAAACGCATTTTAAAACCACAGCCCTCTTCTGCAGGCTGCACTTGAGGTTCAGGCATCTGAGGTGGCGGGGGAGGTGCTGGTCTGTCCTCAACCACTTGCTCCTCTGTGCTTTGCACGTAAGTTGGGGTGGGGAGAAGAAAGCAGAGAACACACACACACACACACACACACACACACACACACACACACACACACACGGCATCCCCACAGTGTGATAGGGTCCCTGGGAGCAGCCTCCGTGTGGCGGGTATCCAATGCCAGCTCTCTGGGGGGCATCTGGGGGGCATCTCTTGGGATCGCCCCCTGCATAGCTCCCAGCCTGGAAGACCCACTGCAGACACCACTTCTGCTCTCCTTCAGCCCTCTTCCTGTGAGGGTAAGCCCTGGGGAGACTGAGGCTAGAAGGCTCAAGCGTGTCAGGAAGACTGAACTCCCTCATTCCCTCCTGCTCCTCCTCGCCACTCCAGCAATCCGGCACTCCCTGCCTCTACTGGCTCAACCGCCAGTCTCCAACTCAGTGTACCTGACGCTTTCAGCCACCCCAGCAATTCTCCTGGGGTCTGCCATGGGGCATGTGGTCAGTGGGAGGAAAGGCCTCACTCCCCGAAGGGTCGTCCTTCCTTCGTATCCACAGATCTGGCAGAGGCGCGGTAGAGCACAAGGGTCAGCTGTGTGTGAGGGACAGAGGCTTGTCCCAGGGTTAGTGCTTCTCTGAATTCATGACGAGTTAACAGCTTCTGAACTCAGGCCTTTGCCATACTTCCAAGGGGGAAAAAATCTGCTAGACCCTCTATTGCACAAATGTCATTCCCCTTCATTTCTAAGGAAAAAATAGTTTTAGCCTCATTTTGCAGATGAGACTGATTTTTTTTTTCTTTCTTTTTTTTTTTTTGAGTTGGAGTCTCACTCTGTTGTCCAGGCTGGAGTTCGGTGGCCCGCTCCTGGCCACAGCAGCCTCAACCTGCTAGGCTCTGGCGATCCTTCTGCCTCAGTCTTCCAAGTAGCTGGAACTAAAGGTGTGCACTACCACACCCAGCTAATTTTTTGATTTATTATAGAGACGAGATCTCACCATGTTGCCCAGGCTGGTCTCAAACCCACGGGCTCAGGCAATTCTCTCACCTCAGCCTCCCAAAGTATTGGCATGATAGGCTTGAGCCACCACACCTGGCCAAGACTGATAATTTTAAGTTAAAGTAGAAGCCCTCTTGTTAGCATGGTTTTGGTCTGTAGTTAGTCAATTATCAACAGAGCTGGACACACAATGAAAGGGCCTGGAAGCAGTAACATCCAGACCTTGACTTCTAAACATTCTGCAGTAAAAGGAAACAGCTTCTGGGAGAGACAGCTGCCTCTAGGGCTAGGGTAGGAAAATTTAAGATGAGGCTGAAGGATCTTACCGTGACAGAAAGCAAAGTGCTGAAAAAAAAAGATAGAGTCATGTCAAGGAACACAGAGCCAACCCAAAAGACTTCCCAATACTCACACCTAGAATAATCTGAGTAAAAAATGAACAGCATAGTATATCATTGTAACTCAGAGTATAGGATAAATATGAGCCCAAATTAAGAAAAAGACTGGCACTAGTGGGATACTGCCAGGGTGGGTGGAGAGAAGATACAACATCAGTAAAGGTACCTGATCTCAAACCAGGCAAAGTGGGGACCAAAGGGAGGCCCAAACCTTACCTGTATGATGACCACTTGTATACCTAATCCTGGATTGTACCCCACATCTTTAAAATAAAAAAGTAAAAGAAAAAAAATAAAGACAATCCAATCTGTGAAAAGAAATGAACCCAAATTGACATAAATAAACAATTGACGACATACAAATGGTTAGAAAGAAGCAAGACTTTTCATGTACAGAAAAATTGTACATAATATGAGTAGATGCTTCCGTTTCTTCAACAGGGCTTGGGTGTGGGCTGGACTCGGTGATTCATTTTTGGAGAATAGAATGTGGATAGGGACATAACTGGGTAGAGAAAAACATGACCAATAACACCTTAAGCAATTGGTGAAGGCTACCAATTCCAGTGATGGCCATGTGGCCATCAAGCACCTCCTGATATAATATGAGAAAGGAGTTCATCTCTGTGGCATTTTTCTCAAAAACCAGTTATGCTAGTATAATCATGAACAAGGAAAATCAGACAAATGCAATTTGGGGAGCATTTCATAAAACATGGGAGCAGTACTCCTCCAGACTACCAAAGGTGTGAGAATTGAGACTGAGAAACTGCTCTAGACTAAATGTAACGTGGTGTCCTGGATTGGATACTGGACCAGAAAAAGGGCATTTGTGGAAAAAAAAACTGGTGAAATATGAAAAAAGTCTATAACTTAGCTAACGGTAATGCACCAATGTTGGTTTCTTAGATTTGACAAATGTACCAAGTAAGTTGATAACAGTAGGAGAAACTGAACAAGGAATATACAGCAATGTTGTTTAATCTCTTCAACTTTCCTGTATATCTGAAATGATTCTACAGGCGGTAGCTCTCACCTGTAATCCTAGCACTTTGGGAGGTGGAGACGAGAGGTTTGCTTGAGTCCAGGGATTCGAGACCAGCCTGGGCAACTTGGTGAGACCTTGTCTCTACAATAAATAAAAAAAATTAACTGGGTATGGTAGCACACACCTGTAGTACCAGTTACTTGGAAGGTTGAAGTGGAAAGATCATCTGAATACAGAAAATCAAAGGTGCAGTAGCCGTGATCGTGCCACTACACTCCGGCCTGGGTGACAGAGTGAGACTGTGACAAAAAATATATATATATGTATGTGTGTGTGTATGTTTTAAAAGTAAAAATTAAAACTTTGTAAAACAATACATACATTCTTAAACATGCTATTCCCTTGTAAATGTGTAAATATGCATTTATTATCTATTTTTATTTTTTAAAAAAAGGCTAAGGTGGTTTTTTCAAATTTGGATCCACTAACTGAACTTGGCTTCATTTTTCCTACAAAATTAAACCCATAATTTAGGCAGCTGTAATTTTCAATTTCAGTTTCTTTAAAAATAAGTGATCATTTGGGAATTGGAAAGCATCCTAATGACAGTGTCATTCCAGAGTTAATATTTTTCCAATCCTATAAAGCTAAAAAGCTAACGTGTTAGATTAAATGAGTTTGTTTTTCAACATTCATTAAAATTTTGCAATGAATTGTATATAATGAATACGTAGAAAGAGAAAGAATGGTAGAACAATGTACTCATTACTTGGCTTCCAGATTTATCAATAGCTTGAAATTTTTGATATACACTTTTTCTAGAATATTTTCATAGGGTTTCCCACCCATACTTCTGGAACATCTCAAAATCATGAAAAACTTCTCTTTACATAACCACCATGCCTTTCTCACGCCAACAATATTAACTGTAATGTCATATTCACATCTCCTCAGAAAGCATATTCATTTTTTAGCAACTCATTTTAAGACTAATTAAATTGGGTTTTTATAAAAACTAGAACTTTATCTTCATGCTCATTTTGCTACACAGTTATCCCAGCCTGAGGGCGATGTGATTGAAACAGATATAGTTAAAAGATGTAAAATGACTTTATTGGTAAAGGAAGTAAAAACTTAACTGTCTTAGGAACCATTGCTCAAATCAATGATAGTGCTAATAACAACAAAAACGGGAGGAACCAAATGCCCGAGAAAAAGGTAAGGGTTAAGTAAACTGTTACACAATCCTACAAATACATCTATGCCTCAAGAGTGTAAACGCTATTCTGCAAGCAACGGGGGATTCACCGAAGGGTTTTAGACAGGGGAGTGTTGTACTGAGTTTACTTTTTTCCTGTTTATCTCACTGAAAGAGTAATTAGGAGAAATAGGAAATCTGAGAATGGAAGCAGAAAGGTAAATTTGAGGAAGAAGGTATTGTGATGTTGTTATAACTGAGTAATCGAGAAGAAGCTACGCCACCAGGTTGAGTTTAATTAATTATGAATTTATTAAACGCGCGGTTCAAGAGTAGGCAAACGCCAGAAAAATTCTCGGCAAATTGGTGCAGTTTATGACAAGCTTTTATAGGTGAAATTTGCAGCATTGGCTACATGGCAAATTAGTGACCGTAGCAACTATTAACTAACGACTTGGCAACCGAAATGGGCACTTGATTGTAGGGAGCTTTGATTAATTTCATGTCAGGTAGGTATAGCCAGTGTCCAGAAAGTCCCTGGAGTTCTGCCATTAAGATATAGTTTAAGGTAGTTACATAGAGACAGGGAAGAAGAATCATACAATGGAGCTACCTTGGTTAGGTCACTAACAGAACATAAGAACAAACTATGAAATTGTCAAAGCGTAACATTTGATTTCAGTTAACAAAGCATACAATTACATGGAAGCTGTGGCGAAGGAGTTCTGTAATGGTCAGCAGGCAATGGTCAGCATAACCTACCAAAAGAGACAAAGCCGGGGTCTGTGGTCATGGAAATGTTACTGTAATCACATGTAGGCATTGATTCTTAGGTCAGGAGGGTAACCAAGATGAAAGTTTTTAAACAAAATGGAGTAAGCTGGTTAATATTATTACTTTGCTAGCAATTTGATTTTATTAACTGATTTAGCTTACTTCAATGTTTTAAGAGGGAAAATTTATATCCTACTCTCCGTGATTTCTCTTAAAGGGAAGAGCATTCCACTAACTGAAACCAGCCCTGGTCTCTGTATTCCCTCACTCGCTGCCCCACCCTCAGAGGGGAATTTGAAATCAGAAAAGGCGCAGACATGTACAAATTCTTCCCTCCCCTTCTTGGAGATCAAGCTGTGCATAGCAGACTTATCTCAATTCCCGGCCACGGGAGAGTTTTACAGGTGAAACCTCTGTCTCTGCAGGGGTTTAAGCAAATGTGTGTGAGAGTAACATCTCCAGCATCTGGTGTATTGGCTTGGTGCAGATAAAAATCAAACTAAAGAGAGGCTTTGAATCTTTCCAACAAGCAGTGATGGGAACAACTGAATGACCTTGTGCAAAACAATGAAATTGGATTCCTACCTCATACCACATATGAAAATTAACTCAAAGTAGGCCACAGATCTCGACGTAATAACCAAAACCATAAAACACTTAGAAGAAAACATAGGAGTAGATCTTTGTGACCTCGGATTAAGCAATGGTTTTTTAGATATGACACCAAAAGCACATGTACAAAAAGTAGACTATGTAAAAATTTAAAACTTTTGTGCTTCAAAGTACACTATCAAGAAAGTGGAAAGGCCTGTCAACTCATTAGTAGACAAAAAGACATCACTTTGGTGAGCCCAAGAATTTTAGGAACTATATGCCGAGAGACTGAGATGAAAATCAAATATCTATTTTACAATATCACAGGTCTTATATACAGAACACATAAAGAACACTTACCAATTTACTTTTGCCAATTTAATAAAGAGTAAGAAGAATAAATAAACATTTCTAAAAGAATATATACAAACGACCGGTAAGGACAGATACGCAGCATTAATAGTCATTAGGAGAATGCAAATCAAACCCACAAAGGGATATCACTGCACACCCAGGAAGATGAGCATAATTAAAAAGACAGACAAAAGCAAGAACTGATAAGGATGAGGAGAAAACAGAACCCTCATACACTGCTGCTCGGAAAGTAAAATGATTCAATCACTTTGGGAAACAATCTGACATCTCTTCAAAAGTTTAAACATAAAGTGGCCATATGATCTCTCAATTTCACTCGTAAGTACACATAAGAGTTCTCTTATGGAAGTAAAGCACATCCACATGAAAACTTGTTCTCAAATGTCCATAGCAGCAATATTCATAAGAGCTAAAGGTTGATCAACTGACAAGTAAATAAACTACAGTCTATCCATGCAATGGAATGATATTTGGCCATATAAAGACTAAAGGGCTAAAATATGAACCTTGGAAGCATTATATCAGTTGAAAGAAGTCAGTCACAAAATCCTGCATACCGTACGAATCATTTTTATGAAATGCCCATGCTATGGACTGAAAAGTTGTGTTCCCCTAAAATTTGCATGTTGAAATGCTGACCCCTGAAGTGATGGTATTTGGCAGTAGGGCCTGGGAAGTAATTAGGTCAAGAATATTTACAAATGATCAGTCAGCACAAGATATCCAGCATGAGTAGTCGTCGGGGGAATGCAAATCAAACCCATGAAGAGATATCACTTCACATCCAGGAAGATGACCATAATCAAATAGACAACAACAAGTATTGCTGAGGCGTGTCAATGCCGTTAGAGCCATTATAGCAAAGACATGAGTGAGTTTGCACTCTGCTCTCTACCACAAGAGGATACAAGGAGAAAACAGCTGTCTACAAACCAGGAACCAAGCCCTCATCAGAACCCACATCCAGGCCGGGCTCAGTGGCTCCGCCTGTCATCCCAGCACTTTGGGAGGCCAAGGCAAGTGGATTGCCTGAGCGCATGAGTTCGAGACCAGCCCTGGCAACCTGGCGAGATCTCATCGCGAAACCAAAAATCAGCCGGACGTGGTAGTGCGTGCCTGTCATTCCAGCTACTTGGAAGGCTGAGTCAGGATGATCACTGGAGCCCAGCAGGTCACCGCTGGGGTGGCAGTGAGCGTGCCACTGCACTCCAGCCTGGACGATAGAGTGAGACTCTGACTCCAAAAAAAAAAAAGAAAGAAAGAATCCACATCCCCCAGCACCTTGATCTTGGACTTTTTGGTCTCCAAAACTGTGAGAAATATATTTCCATTGCTTAAGCCACACAGTCTATGGTATTTTTGTTACAGCAGGCTAAGCAGACTAAGACAGTCCAGAAGAGACACAGAGACACAACCAGAGAGACAGAAAGTTGTTGTCAGAGGCTGAGAAGAAAAGAGAATGGGGAATAATTACTCATGAGCACCAAGATTTCTTAAGGGTGGGGGAGTAATACAAATATTCTGAAATTAGTGATCATTGTTGCACAACCTATGAATGTAATAAAAATTACTGAATTGCATACTTTAAAAGGGTGAATTTGTGGTATGTGTATTATGTCCCTATAAACTGTTATTTGAAAAAAAGAATTAGACTGGACAATTTGAGGAAACAAAATGAACACTTAAAGGAGCTCCTAGTGGTTCATAGACTTCAGTGAGCAGCAAAGAGATGGTTTTAGTACATCTACATTCGGTCACATGGGCATGAACAGTTGTGCCTTTGCAAAGGTGGCTACCTTTGGATAACTGAAGGGACTCAAGCCTTCAGAGTACGTGCTCACAAGGCTGTATTGAGCCAAAGCATATGGGGAAAGATAGCATAAGCAAGAAACAGAGCCTGAAGGATTTCCAGATGCAACTTCCCAGGGTCCTTGCTTGGTCCCAGAACCCACCTTGTCTCCAGATTATGAACCACCAAGATGCCAGTGAGGAATTTTGGTTTTAAGAGAGCTTGGGCAAAAGTTTCCCGTGTTTTTATTTTGATTTGGTTTGGGGGATTTATTGTTTGTTTTTCATGTCCCACTAGTGATAAAGCCCAGCCAGACTGCTTAGCCAGACAAATCAGGTATAAATCATCAGCCTACTCATCTCTAAATAATGCAAACAAGCTGGTACTGGTACACGTTAAGGACTAGTGGGCTAGTTACAAATTACTAACTAGCCCACTAGTCCTTAACGTGGCCAAGAGTCTATTTTCAGACTTGCAGACGTCCCTAGAGATAAAAAGAGCTGAACAAACCCTGGTAACTCTGTCATAAACAGCCTTTCACTGCTGTGGCCTGCAGCCTGAGCAAGAAGCTCCAGGTTGTAGGCCTCAAGATATTTTTGTTTTCGCAGACAGCTGTTCATAGAAAAATACTGCTACTTGGAGGAAATGACCTCAAGGGTGTGAGCCCAACCAGGAGAACCAGAGGTCACTGTGACTTGACATAGAATGATGTGGACACAGCTTCACAGCTTGACCTGGCATTGCAGGCTGAAGTGAGACTAGATAAGCTCAGGCCTAGAGAGGCACAACAACATTTATGCTTGTAAAACTGAAAGACATCAGAGTTCAGCATGTTCTACAATAGCGGTTCTCAACCAAGGACGCGTTTGCCTCCTAAGGACAGTGGCAATATGTGGGGACGTTTTTGGTTGAGGTCCACAGTGCAGCTGAATGTCCTGCAGGACACAGGACAGCTGCCCACAGAAACGAATTATCCAGTCCCAAATTATAGGGGCGACCTATCACTTGTAAGGTTGTTCTACAAGGTCAAGCCACTTCCCCCACCACATGGTCTACAGTTTGGTCTGAATGGCTTTGTGGCATGTACAAAGAAATCTTCCTTAGAAGACAGGTTATTTAGGCCTAGGAAACTAGAGATGCCTGCCCACAAGATAAGGTGGATACCTCACCACTGATCAGCATTCACATGTGATTTAGTGCCAAAGAAAAACACCCGAAGGGGAAAGAAAAACAAAGAAGTCTTGAATTTCTGGGTAGAAGGAAAGGGCCGTCAAATAATGTCAGATGACTGTGACAGCCACCATTGCAAATTTCCTTACTTTGAAAAAAGGCAGCAAAGCTTTGAACACCATGCTGGGATGGGAGACCATATGCCCAAGTGGGCTTTTCCCATAACATGGAACTAGAAAATTAGTTCCAATAGAATTTACATGAAATCGGCCTCCATGGATCAGCACCCTGATAAGACGAAAGTAAAATTTATCCATCTCACTGGTATAATCTTTGGCAACAATGCCACCTAGGTTCTAAGAACATAATTTTGCCTGAGATAACTGGTCCAGAGGCTTAGAACTGACTTATTTTCTAAATTTGGGACATGGTGTTGTAAAAGTCTTTTGTTGTCCCGTTATCACTTTGTATCATTTAAAAGATAACCTGGTTTAATATGATTATCACTGAACTAATATATATGGTGAAGCCCTGAAGAAATTTCACCCATTCCAGGCTGCAACTGTGAGAAGAACCCCAATTCCCAATTAGGTGTCTCCAACTTGCTGAATGAGATTAAGTCAGTGAGAAACAGGGAGGGCTCAAAAACCTTTAATATTTAATTCATAAGAACAAAAAATATGTCGAACTTGAACAGACTTGTACTTTCATCTTGCAAGGGGAGTTAATATCTGGTGTTTAAATTCTGGCTAAAATAATATCTGGTGTTTAAATATCTGGCTAAAATGAGAGATTAAACACATGCATCTAATTTTATTCCCCTCCTGGAACCAAGCCAAAACTATAGAAAAATGATTTTTTTTTTAAATAAACTTTCCAGTTTGGAATAATTTTTGATTTACAGAAAAGTTGTAAAAATGGCACAAAGTTCCTATATATCCCTCACTCAGCTTCCCCTCATGTTAACATCTTAAATAAGCATGGCAGATTTGTCAAAACTGAGACACTCACATTGGTACAAAACGAGCCAACTCAACCACACATGTCATTTGGATTTCACCAGTTTTTCCACTAATGCCCTTTTTCTGTCCCACGATCCAGTCTTGGGTGCCACGTTGCATTTAGTTGCCATGTCTCATTAGTCCATGGGTGCTACTATAACAAAATACCTGAGACTGAGTAATTTATTTTTACAAATCAGAAACATATATCTTATAGTTCTAGAGGCTGGGAAGTCCAAGATCCAGGCACCAGCAAGTGTAGTTGTCTGGATGGGGCCACGCTCTCTGTTTCCAAGGTGGCACGTTATTGCTGCATCCTCTAGAAGGTAGAAATGCAGGGTCCTTACATGGCAGAAGGCAAAAAAAGTTGAAAGCTGTGTGTATACTCTTATGTAAGGGCCTTAATCCCATTCACCAGGAGGGAGTCCTCATGGCCCAATCACCTCTTTTTTTCCATCTTTATTTTAGATTCAGTGGGTATATATGCATGTTCATTATGTGGACATGTTGCAGAGTGGAGGGGATTGAGTCTCAAGTGGCTTATTCCCCAGATAGTGAATGTTGTGACCGATAGATAATTTCTGAATCCCAACCACTCTACCCACCTCTCCCCTTATTGGTGTCTATTATTTCCATCTTTGTGGCCATTTAGCTCCCATCTATGAGTGAGAGCATGCAGTGTTGGCTTTCTGATTCTGAGTTAGTTCACGTAAGATGATGGTCTCCAGCTCCATCACCCATGTTGCTACAAATGACATGATTTCATTCCTTTTTTTTTAACTTTTAATTTTTTTTATTTTAAAGATGTGAGGTGCAATTCAGGGTTAGGTATGCAAATGTTCAATATAGATCGCTCAGTATTATATGAAAAAGATCCCTGCACACGTATGTGCATTGCAGCATTTTTCACAATAGCAAGAACATGGAACCAACCGTGCTGCCCATCAAAAGAAGACTGGATTTTTAAAAAGTGGTTCATATACACAATGGAATATTATACAGCAATAAAGAAGGACAAAACTATGCACTTCACAGCAACCTGGATGGATTGAATTTTATGGCTGTGTACTATTCTCTGGTGTAGATATGTCACACTTTCTTTATCCAGTCAATTGTTGATGGGCACTTAATGATGCAATGAACATGAGTACAGGTATTGATCTTTTTCCCTTTGGGTCTGATCCCTAGTAGTGTGATGACTGGATCAAATGGCAATTCAATTTTTAGTTCTTTGAGAAATCTCTATACTGTTTTCCATTGTGGTTGAACTAGATTTCAGTGCCACCAAGAGTGGAGAAACATTTGCTTTTTTTCCACAACCATGCCAACATCTGTTATTCTTTGACTTTCTAATAATGCTCTTTCTGATTGGTGTGAGGTCGTATCTCCTTGTGGTTTTTAATTTGCATTTCTCTAATGATTGGTGATGTTGAGCATTTTTTTATATATTCGTTGGCTGCTTGTGTGTTTTCTTTTGAGAAGTGCCTATTCATGTCCTTTTCCCACTTTTTGCTGGGGTTATGTCTTTTTGAAGACTGAGTTGTTTGAGTTATTTGTTGATTCTTGATATTCGTCCATGGTCTGAGGCATAGTTTGCAAATATTTTCTCCCATTCAGTAGGATTTCTGTTCACTTTGTTGATTATTTCTTATGCTGGGCAGAAGTTTTTTAGTTTAATTAAGCTCATTTGCCTATTTTAGGTTCTGTTGAAATTACTTTGGGGGTCTTTGTCATAATGTTTTGCCTAGGCTAATGTCCAGAAGAGTGTTTCCTAGGATTTCTTCTAAGATTTTATAGTTTTTCAGGTCTTACATTTCAATCTTTGATCCATCATTAGTTAATTTTTGTATATGATGAGAAATAGGGGTCCAGTTACATTCTTCTGCACATGGCTAGACAATTTTCCCACCACCATTTATTGAATAGGGTATCCTTTCTCCGTTTTTGTTTTTTTTATATTTGTGTCAACTAGTCAAAGATCAGTTGGTTGTAGAAATGTTGTGTTATTTCTGCATTCTCCATTCTGTTCCTTTGGTCAGTCTATTCTTGTATGAGAACCAAGATGATTTAGTTACTATAACTTTATAATATAATTTGAAGTCAGGCAGTGTGGTACCTCCACAATTGTTCCTTTTGCTTAGAATTGCCTTGGTTATTCAGGCTCTTTTTTTATTCCATTTAAACTTTTAGATTGTTTTTCTAGTTCTGTGAAGAACAAAGTTGGTATTTTGATTGGGATTGCATTGAATCTGTAGGCAGCTCTGGGCAGGATGGTCATTTTAACAATATTGATTCTTTCAATCTATGACGATGGTATGTTTTTCAATTTGTTTGTGTTGTCTATGGTTTCTTTCTTCAGTGGTTTTTAGTTCTCCTTGTAGAGATCTTTTACCTCCTTTGTTAAGTGTATTTCTGGTATTTTATTTTTCTTGTGAGTAGTATGAATGAAATTGAACTCTTGATTTATTTCTCATCTTGAGTGTTGTTGGTGTACAAGAATGCTACAGTTTTTGTGTATTGATTTTGTATCCTGAGACTTCACTGAAGTCATTTATGTCTAGTCTAGAAGCATCTTAGCGAAGTCTTTGGGGTTTTCTAGGTATATATTCATGTCATCCATGAAAAGGGATATTTTTACTTACTCCTTGATGATTTTTGATACCTTTTATTTCTTTGTCTTGCCAGATTGCTCTTGCTAGGACTTCCAGTACAATGTTGAATAAGAGTGGTGAGAGTGGACATCCCTGTCATTCCTGTTCTGAAGTGGAATGGTGTCAACTTTTACCAATTAAGTATATGATGTTGGTTGTAGGTTTGTCATATATGGTTCTTATTATTTTAAGATATATTCCTCCAATTCCAGTTTGTTGAGAGATTATCATGAAAGGACACTGAATTTTGTCTAATGGCTTTTCTGCATCAGCATCTTTTCTATCAAGATAATTATATGATTTTTATTTTTGCTTCTGTTTATGTGGTGCATCACATTTATTGTTTTGCAGATATTGAGCCATCCTTGCATCCCTGGAATAAAATCCACCTGGTCATAATGGATAATTTTTTATATGCTGTTGAATTCAAATTTCTAGTATTTCATTAAGGATTTTTAGCATCTATATTCATCAGGGAAATAGACCTCTAGTTTTCCTTTTTAATTGTTATGTCCTTGTCTGATTTTGGTATCAGTATGATACCGGTTTCATAGAATGAGTTAGGAGAGAGTATCTCCTCCTCAATTTTCTGGAATGGCTTCAGTAAGATTGGTACCAGCCCCTCTTTATCTATCTGGTAAAATTTGGCTGTGAATTCATCTGGCCCTGGACTTTAGCTTCTTTAGAGAATTTTTATTACTTCATTGTTCATTACTGGCCTAGTCAAGGTATCTATCTCTTCCTGGCTCGGTCTTGAAAGGAATTTATCCACTTCCTCTAGGTTTTCCAGTTTATTGCCATGGAGGTGTTCATAGTAGTCCCTGATGATCTTTTTTATTTCTGTGATACTGATTGTTATGTCATCTCTGTCATTTCTGTTTGAATTTATTTGCATTTTCTCTCTTTTTTTTTCCTTGGTTAGTTTAGCTAGTGGTCTATTTTGCCTATCCTTTCAAAAAAAACCAATGTTTTGATTCATTAATCTTTTGTATCTTTTTAATCAATGTCATTTAGCTCTGCTCATATCTTTGTTGTTTCTTGTCTTCTGATAACTTTAGGTTGAGTTTGTTCCTGTTTTTCTAATTCTGTGAGGTGCAAGATTAAGCTGTTAATTTCTGATCTCTTTTTATATACAGGCATTTAATTCTATAAACTTTCCTCTCAGAACTGTTTTTGCTGTGTGCCAGAGGTTTGGGCATGTTATGTCACTATTTTCATTTGTTTGAACAAATTTTTTGCTTTCTGCCTTAATTGCATTGTTTACCCAAGGGTTATTCAAGAGCAAGTTGTTCCGTTTCCATGAAGTGGTGTAGTTTTAGGAGCTCTTCTTAGTATTATTTCTAATTGCATCCCTCTGTGGTCTGAGAATATGCTAGGCATAATTTTGATGTTTTTGCATTTATTAAGACGCACTTTATGGTCAGTTACGTGGTCTATTTAGAGAATATTCCATGCAAAGATGAGAAGAATGCATATTCTGAAGTTGTTCAGTGGAGAGTTCTGTAGATGCCTGTTAGGTCCATTTGGTCTATAGTCCCACTTAAGTCCAGTGTTTCTTTATTGATTTTCTACTTTGATAATCTGTCTAGTAATGTAGGTAGGGTGAAGTCACTCACTATTATGGTATTGCTATTGATATGGTTTTAGAGGTCAAGTCATGTTTGCTTCATGAATTTGGGTGCTCTAGTGTTTGGTGCATACATGTTTAAGATGGCTAGATTTTCTTGTTGAATTTCACCCTTTATCATTATTTAGATTCCGTCCTTGTCTTTTTTTAAACTGTTATTGATTTAAGTCTGAGCTGTCTGATACAAGAATGGCTACACCTGCTCATTTCTGATGTTCATTCTCCTGCTATATCTTTTTTCACCAATTTACTTTGCATCTTGGATTTTCCTTGGCCAGTAGGTAGGTCTCTTAGAGGCAGCATATGTTTGGGTCTATTTTTTAAGTACATTTTGTTACTCTGATTCGTTTAAGTGGAGTTTTTAGCCCATTTATGTTCAAGGTTAATATTGAGAAGAGATGTTTTGTACCTGCCATAGTGTTGTGAGCTAAAAGATGGGGATTCTAATGCGTACTTGCTTTATAGGCCCTGCAAGCTTGGAACATACAAGCTCTCTTATGATAGTGAGAGTCATCATTTGATTTTCAAGTTTAGAGCTCCTTTGAATATCTTTTGTAGAGCTGGTTTCATGGGGACAAATTCTTTCAGTGTTTGTCAGGAAAAGACTTTATTTCTCCTTTGTTTATGAAGTGTAGCTTGGCTGGCATTTTTTTTCTTTAAGAAGGTTGAAAATAGGTCCCCATTCTCTTCTGGATTGTAAGATTTCAGCTGAGAAGTCCACGGTTGGTCTAATGTCCTTTACTTTATAAGTGATTCAGCACTTCTCTCTTGCTACCTTTAGGATATTTTTCTTTCATGTTTACTTTAGAGAATCTCACACACACACACACACACACACACACACACACACACACACACACCTTGGTGAGGTTCTTCCTGTGATGTATCATGCATGAGTTCTTTGGTCTTCTTGTATCTGTTTGTCAAGTTTCTCTCAAGAGCAGGGAAGTTTACTTGAGTTATTGCCTCAAATATATGTTTCATATTTTTTACTCTAACTTCTCCCTCTAGAATGCCTGTGATTCATAGGTTTGATCACTTTACATAATCTCAAATTTCTCATAGCTTTACTCATCTTTCTTGAATATTTTTTCTTTGTTTCTATCTGACTGGTGTAGTTCAAAGAGCCTGTCTTTCATCTCTGAGTTTCTTTTGTCTACTTGTTCTAACCTACTGCCTTAGCTATATACTATTTTGTGTCTCCTCCACTAACTCTGTTTGGATTTTTTTAGAGTTGTCAATTTACCCTTACATCTCCTGGGTTGTTCTGCTAATTTCTTCTGTTGGCTATCATATTTATCTCACATCTCATTGACCATCTTTATAATCAATATTTTGAATTTGTTATCTTGCAGTTCAGGAATTTCATTGTGGTTATGTTCTGTTGTTGAAGAATTGGTCAGCCTTTTTGGAGGCTGCTTTTTTGTACTTTCAGAGTTGTTTCTCTGGTTCTTTCTCATCTGGATAAAGTATGGCAACTTATCTCTACAAGTTACTTTGATATAGATGGCCTGTGTATGTAAGCTTTCCCAAATGTTGGTTGTAATAGTAATGTAGTGAGGATGTGGGCTGGTCCACTGCTTCCTTTGAGTCTAGGGTGGCAAAGGTTTAATTTGCTCAGAAGGCTTAATTTGCTCTTCGGTGGTATATGCGGCTGTGAACAAACTACCTGTTGTGATGTTTCGTTCAACCTTCAAGCCAGCAGGTGGCACCTATAGGTAAGGGCTGGCGACTGTCCATGTAAATGGGTATTTACTTGATCCTTAGTCACTGGAAGAAGCACCCTGTTGTCTCAGCAGTGAGCTTGTCTGCAGAATGCACTGTGGTCTGTGTTCCCAGTTCAGCCCCAGGGAGGGAAGAAACAAAACGAGCAGAGCCAAAGTGGGCAGGCCCATCTACAGGTCCACTAACATCAGGCATAGGTATACACTTTAAGGTTAGGCCCAGTGTGTAGCCTCCAAATGCCCAGAGGCGGCCTTGGCAAGGTGTTAAGGGAACTCCTCTGTCTTAAGTTCTCTGCTTAGGAAGGAAAGGATGGTCTGAGTTCCTAATCTAGATGAGTGGGAGCTCCAGCTACCTGGTATATATCTGGGCATTGAGCCAGTCACCTCTTAAAGGTTCCACCTCCTAATACTGCCACATTGGCAACACCAGAATTTTGGAGGGGACACATGCAAACTATGGTAGTGTCTTCAGCTCTGAAACACTTTTTCAATAGTAAAAGGATTTTTAAAAGATATATAAACACACAAGAAACAGTGAAGAGAAAATAGTAACAAATATTTGTTATCTAAACCTGAAACTAGTAGAAGGAAAAATAAACTGATTTATGCTACAGATTTTTCAAAAGGCTTTGTTCCTGGGAGTGATGATGGGAAGATAATAGAAATAAGAACCTTTGAGAAATGGTTTGAGATCCCTGGATCCTTCCCTGCTTCAGACTGCTGGGCAACTGGCCCTTGCCTATCATGGATAAGGTCTGAAGGTTTAAACTCTAAATTGTGGTCTAGGGTCTTGAGAACACCAGGTGTAGGTACTTTGAACCATTAAAGAAGAAATTCTGTTTAATGTTTTAGCTATGAGGAAGAACACAACATATTGGTAACTCTCATCTAGCTGATCTTCAAATGAAATACCTAAGAATTTTTGCTGTGACCATGAAATCAAAACCACAGATGATATTATTGTGATTGTTTGTATATATGGCTCCCTGTTCAAAGATTCGTGGAATTTTACTTATTCCTTACATCTACGTGGGAAATAGCTTTGATGTAAGCATAAACTCTGACTTGTGTCAACTAATACTCAGTCTTTGGAGAAACAGGTTTATGGTTCCTACCTGGTCATATTATCTCCTTTGCCCGGAATCCTTTCACCATTGCCTTTATGCCCAGCAGCATTCTATGTGTCTCTCCGGTCACACTCAAGACTTGCCATGGAATTTATTATTTTTCAGTCATATTGGTTGGCTTGTCTCACTCCTTCGAGCACCCATCCATCTATATAATGGGTATGTATATATGCATAATGATACAGCTACTTAAATGTATCACTTAATCTTATTCTGTCTGGAGTTATTCTCTAATAATTCCATATGTACTGTTCTTTGGTCCTCTGTCAAAGAGTAAACTATGTGAATCCAGGAATCATGTTTCACATATCTTGTTTTTTCTATCATGCTTAACAAAGCTCTAAGCTCACAGCATTTCAAAGTTTCACAAAACACGGTGGACACTTTCTGCCTCAAAATCACCAAGAGTATTGTTTAAAACGATGTTAAGATCTGGTGATGGATAGTGGTGATGGTTGCACAACAATGTGAATGCACTTCACTGAGCTATATACTTAAAAATGGTTAAAATAGTAATTTTTAGGTTCTATATTTACCACAATAAAAAAATACATTTTTAAAACAGATTATTAGACCCAATAGACCAATGAATACGGGTCTGATGGAACAGTGTCTTGGAATTTACATTTTCTTAGTTCTTCCAATATTTCTTATACAACATGGTTTGAAAAACCATCACATTAGATAGCCAGCAAATTCCAGTGGAGTTTACTTGTATGATTGATTAACGGGGACTTTCACCTATATTTTGATAGTGCATAGTGTTAAGCAAATGCAGTCCCAAAAAAGTATCTTCTCTATGGCCTAAAAATATTAACTCTTTATAAGCCTCCTTTTTAAAAAACCTTTTATAAAAAGAGCTTCCTACACATATTCTTCTTCATGAAGAGTCTATGAGGAATCATGAAAGAAGTCTAAACCCCTATAAGATGAAAATGCAACATAAATCATTAGGAACTCATGACCACAGGTACATGACATGTCCCTGCATGATTTTGGCCAAGTTCATCAACCTTCAGACATTCAAGGGAAATGTCCTCGAAAGGAACAAAGACATTCTAATGCTCTCTCATCACTCAAATTGCTATCATGAGTGCCACATGAGCGGTGGTTTGTTGAATTGAATGATCATAAGCAGAGGTTTGCTGAATTGAATGATTCAAGGTTTTCTGAATACGCTTGATGGAGATTGACTGCTGTATCAAACCTAGCATCTATTTTATGTGATTGAAAACCCTGAAATGGTGCTGAGACCACATTATTCTCAATCAAGCATATAGTAAGGCAGGATTTCACATGCTTAACCTCCCACTAGACATAACTACTTCTAACTGCTGGGGAGACCCATTCATCTGCCAATGTATGACTGCAAGACATGACCTCAGATGATACCCGAAGGTGGCGTAGCCCAGGGCTCCAAATGGAAAGTTTTCAAAGATAATTTGGGAAAGTATTCTGAAACTCTGAGGCAGTTTGCCATCAAGAGCTAAGCTGTAGGCAGAGTGGAAAATACCGTTCTGGAAAGCAAAATGATGAAACTATTTAAAGCATGTAACTGGACAGAGGTATTTGGCATACATGATAAAGTCTATGTAAGAGTCAAAGAAAAGCTGCAGAGATGTGAACAGAGAAATTAGACGAATAGAAGTATTCCCTATAAACACCGGGAAGTAAGCAGAGGGTGAAGCCTTTGGTAGAAAAATAATAAGCCTATTTTGTAATAGAAAGTAGAATGATGGTTGCCAGAGGTTGAGGGGAGTAGGGAAGGAGAAAAGGAAAGTTGTTGTTCATGGAGTATAGGGTTTCAGTTTTGCAAGATGAAAAAGTGCTAGAGCTCTGTTGTTTGACAATGTGCATATAGCTAACACTACTGTCCTGTACATTTAAAGTGGTTAGAATGGTCAAGTGCAGTGGCTTATGCCTGAAATCCCAGCATTCAACATAATGGTTAAAATGGTAAATATGTGTGTTTTTACCATAATAAAAATAATAATAAGAGTAATAATACACTTATATGGACAACAGCTTATTGCAGGCAAAATCTTACAGCATTTTATCATACTAGTATTCGGCAGATTGGTCTTAATTTTATAATACAGTCCTGAGCAAGTAGACAATTTTATATCATTGTTACCTGGTAGAGGTTAACACTTAGAAAAATAAACTTATCCTCATTATCCACAGATATATTGGGCATTCACAGAGGTGTAACTACACACCTAGTGCTATCAAGTGTATAATATTTGATAGATAGCAGATAGATATTTCTCCTGCCTGGGAAAACACTTAAGAGAGCATAATTTTAAAAATTACTTTTATTATTTGTCTCATCCTGAGCAAGTGGTTTAAGTTGGCCTGAAATAAAACGCCACTCCAATTAATTCTCTCAACCACATTCCCACTTCAAACAGATGTCTGGGTGAAAAAAATGTTCATGGCTATGTTTAAGTGCTAAACCATAAATATTTGTGAGACTGGAATATAGTAATAATCCCTGCTTCTATGCTAGGTGTGTTCTGCTGTTTGCTAAATGCAAAACCTTTGCTTTCAAAGCCTTAATATGTCAATGGAATCTTTAAAAAATAAAATAATATTAGAGGATATAAGACCACTTACTAAGCCTCATCACAATCCTTCAAGTTAAAATATATCCTTTTTCACAGAAGGAAACTGAGGCTCAGTGGCATTAAGTAACTTAATCAAGTTATACAGCCTGGAGGCAAGTAGATCCTAACTTAAAACCTAGATCTGCCTGACTTCAAAGCCATTTCTCTTTCCAATTCTCAGCCCTGCTTATAGAGAAGTCAAAACCCTTGGAATCATGCATAATGGATTAGAGCCAGAAAACGTGAAATGTTTTTTAATATTCTTAGGTTATATCTATAAAACATCTAGGTACTTGGGTGTTGAAAACTGAAAATTTGAGCGGGCACATTGGGAGGCCTAGGAGACAGGAATGCCTGAGTTCAGAAGTTCAAGACCAGCCTGGACAACAAGACAAGACTCTGGCTCTACAATAAATTTTTTAAAACTTAGCCAGGTGCTGAGGCATACACCTGTAGTCCCAGACACTTGGAAGGTTGAGGGCATACACCTGCAGTCCCAGCAGGTTGAAGCTGCAGTAGCCGTGACTGTACCACTGCCCTCCCACCTGGGTGATAGAGTGAGACTCCGACTCACAAAAAAAGAAAGAAAGAAAGACAA
The DNA here is from genome assembly GCF_000164805.1 of Carlito syrichta. Classification (NCBI taxonomy): domain Eukaryota; kingdom Metazoa; phylum Chordata; class Mammalia; order Primates; family Tarsiidae; genus Carlito; species Carlito syrichta. Next base: position 111,837 of record NW_007247650.1, read on the forward strand.
GAAAACTGACAAAGTTAAATGATCAACAGTGCCAGAAATTGTATCCAGAACAATCCAACACTTGTTTAGTTTCCTATCCATATAGATCTACCTTTGCTAAACTTAGTAGAAAATATACAGAAAGTTGAGAACCATCAAGGAATGCTCTGGCTCTTTAACTCAGTGGTCAACAAATACTTGTGATCATATACCTGTTTGCTTGTTTTATTTTGTTTTGTTTTGTTTTTTAAAAGGACACACCCTTTATTGGCCGGTTATCTGTCATCATACTGCAAATTATTGCGCAATTTAATGACTTGAAACAGCTACTATGCTATTAGAGCTCGCAGTAGCGTAGATCCTGCCTGAATTAAAATAGGGCTCAGCTGGGTGATTCTTCTCGTCCTTCGATGAAGTTTCTCAGGGGTATTCACTTAACGGCACAGCCAGCTGGTCTGAGGAGGTTCAAGACCACTTTGCTGATATGTTTTGTGCCTTGAGGAGGATGGCTGCAATGTAAGGTTCTGCTGGGTCCCTCTCTCTGTCCACAAGTTCTCAGGGCCTTTCCACATAGCCTCCCCAGCAGGGTCATCCACTTCTTACAGGACTTTGAGTGAACGTTTCCTGAAAGGTGAAGTGGAAGCGGCTATTCGCATAGCATCGCCCTTCATAGCATCACTTCTACTCGATTTTATTGGCCAAAGCGGTCACAGACCTGGCACAGGTTCAAGAGGAGAGGATGTAGAACCCCACTTCTCAGTGAGAGAAGCTTCAAAACTTTGAAACCAACTTGAATTTGCCACGTCATATTATGAATATGCACTCGTACTATGAACAACTATAGCATGAACATTGCAAAACACGCAGAGTGGAAAGTGTTTGTGGAAGAAACTCACTAATTAATATGCTATACTTTCTTCCCATGGCCTTAGGATCATCCTGTTCTTCTCCTATGGCAAACATACTTCTATGGAGTCCACTGCTCTAGCTTCCTGCATCTTCTTTCACTGAATCAGCAAACAAGAGAGACAGACCTTGCATGCAATAGACATTGATGAGCAGATGCATAAATATGGACCTTACTCTTCAGAACTTTATAACCCAGTGGGAGAAAATAGCCTGTCCGCATAATTACAACTTGAAGTGAGAAATGTAATCATAGTAAAGGGCATTCTAGGTTACAGGAGAAGAAGGAATATCGCCAACTCTACCTGGGAGAGTCAAGAAAGCAGGCACAAGGCAGTCTTTCTGGGAACCACATGGCATGTCAGTGTGTTCATGGATGCACCATAGTTTCCCTGACCTCAAAAGATTGCAAACTCCCTGAAGACAGAACCATACACATCTTTTTTGTTTTCCTGTACTAAATGTTCATTGAATAGTTGAATTGATGGGTGTAATTAATGAGCTCTTCTTGGATCTAGGGTATAAAAGTGTACCCTTAATCGGTCAGCTTGTCAGGTAAAAGTATGGGTAGGTAAGGGCACAGGTGAAATCAACCCAAATATATCAACAAGAGTAGGAATAAAATAATAACCATATCCAAGGGCACTTAACAGCTTACAAAGAATGTTCACATGCATTAGTTCATTAAATGACCAAGATATTAAAAACAAGTTTTAAGTGAGAAAACCAGAGTTTATATATTCTCCTTAATGGTAAGTTCTGGGACATTTCTCAATACCTTATGTGTATTACTTTGTTCAAATGGATGTTTTTGAGATGTATGTACACAACCAAAACCTCTTCAAGATTGACGGACAGAAGGAGGGAAAGCAAACCATTTTCTTCCTGCTTGTGAATACAGTTAGACCCACCTGTCGCAAGTAACCATCATTCCTTTCTGAAACTGCTGAGTACTAAACTTGACAAAATTGAGTTTGACTGCAGCATGAGGGACAACAAGGAAAATAGTGTCACCTTCACCTGCCAATGATTGCAGAGCATTTACAGCATTCAAGATACCAGGCGTCTATAGACACTACAAAACTCTTGCTAGAGTTAGTTGGCCTAAGAGATTGATGAGAATGGTCCCTGGAGATCTCTCACAACAGGTCAAATAAAGCATCTGTCCAAAGTGATTTAGGTGCAGCCCTGCCAAGAAGCACAAGTGAAATGCATGGTATTTCAGGATACCATCCTTCTTGCTAGTCCTTTCTATGATATTAATTTAAAAATGAGATAGAACTGTTGGCTTTTAGAGCTAGAGAGAACTTTGGAGAAGATTTACCACAGCCCTCTCATTTTCTCCCAAGGAGACTGAGTTCCAAAAAAAGTGAGTGAACTTGCCCAGAGGTACATGGCCCAAAGTTACCAGATCTGCTGATTCTTGTTAGTTCTGCAATCTGAGCACCAACTCCCCCAAGCCAATTTGAGTATGTGGCTTTGAAATAATGCTAAGAGACCCAGGCTCCCAGGAGAATCCTCACACTTGAGCAAAGAGTGCAGCATATATAGTTCTCTCACCAGGCTCCTCCTATCACACCATGGAATAGGCCTCCTATGGAAGCCTTTGTTCAGTGTTTTTAGAACCAAGCCTCGACTCAAATCTTGTAAATACAGTGAATAACAGAATCTAAGCATACATGCAGTATATAGCATTTCCTGCTCCAATTACAACTTAATAAATGTCTTCACATTCTCATTTATATTCATGGATACCATAAGTGAGGGAACATTACACAGACACCAAAAATCTAGAGACACACACAAACTGAAACCATAAAAAACATTTTAGCCCATTAAGTTTGCTTCAGAAACATGATTTAGGAAATGTATAAATAGAAACTGCTACGCTATAAATTCATAGCAACGGCTATAAAATTTATCTACAAATGTATCTCAACAGTAGTTTGAAGGAAAAAAGAAAGATGAATTACATCAAACAAATAGTTATTTAATGGCTGTTTTCACATTTTTCTCCATTCAACCAACTGTCTATTTGTTATATACTTTGTATTTCAGATACAATTTAAGGTCAGTAAATCACCAGCATATCTACTAATCAGCATTTATAAAGAACTGGGGAACTTCTAGCTTTACTTTTAAGATACAGTAATTATTTTTTAGCTTATTTTTAAGGCTTGTAGAACATTTTGACTGATTTCCTGACTTTTAAAAGCAGCCTTAGCCACTGTGGTTTAGCCCAGTGTTAATTTTTCTCCTTGCCTATTTAAACAATTCTGCTATCCTGTGCTTATTGCCTCTGGGAAATGATTTAAGGTCAGAAAATAAAGTGGGAGAAAGGAGTCACCATTTTTAGTTTGAAAAGTCTATGAAGGAAAAAAAAACTTATGGTGAGGAAAAAAGATTTAGTAAAAAACATGAGTAAATCTCCCCACCCACCTTTAACTCGTCACCACCATCCTGACCCCAATGTCAGACTGGAGACAAGTGGACAGATGACATATAATAAAGAGAAACAGATGGAGCTGAAGAAAATGAGACTGTAAAATTAGAGCAGAATCAGTATCCTGGGACTCTAATAAAACAAGCGTCATCCTCCGCCAGACCCAAATCTCCCCCTTGTTTTGCACATTATCCTTCAGTAGGCATCCAGCAAGAGCTTCCTTACACCTGCAGCCAAAGGAATACCTGTTGAAGATTTTGTTTCAGGCCCATCTGACTTACTCTCTGTAGATGACTCCTTGCACCAACACTTGTAATGGGTAAGTGGGTAGAACTTTAGAAACCTCTTGGAGGTGCAAAAGGGCTTTCTTTCATTCATTCTATAATGGAATATGTTAGGTATTGTATTAATTGGGGTTCTTTAGAAAAGCATAACAGGACATACATATATACTTATTATAATTGTACATGTATATTCAGAATATACATATTTAGAGAGGGATTTATTATAAAATATTGGCTCACACAATTATGGAGGCTGAGAAGTCCCACAATCTGGCATCTGCAAACTGGGATCCAGGAGAGCCAGTGGTGTCGTTTGAAGGCCTAAGAGCCAGACAGCCAGTGGTACAGATTCCAGTCTGAATCTGAAGGCCCAAGAAACAGGAGCACAGAAGGCAGAAAAAGACCAATGTCCCAGCTCAAGCAGCCAGGCAGAGGAAAAGTGAATTCCACCTTCCTCCACCTGTTTGCTCTGTTCAGGTGCTCAGTAGATTGGATGATGTCTTTCCATGTTGGTGAGGGTGATCTTCTTTGTTCAGTTTCCCAATTTAAAATAGTACTCCCTTCCAGAAACATCCTCACAGACACACCTAGAAACAGTGTTTAGTTGGATATCTGGGCATCTCATGGCCCAGTCAAGTTGACACATAAAATCAACACAACTATCTTAGGATTCTGCTTATTTTTGAGGTTATCTAGCATAAAGTTTCAGAACAAGAAGGGTTCAGGAGAAAATTCTCCACAGTTGGCTCTAATAACTTCTCCTAAAAAGCACATCGATAAGGCAAAAAATCTTATTTAGACCCCAATTCAATGTCTCCTCGCCAAACTCATAAAAATTAACAAAATATCCATTGTTGAAAATAACAGATCTGGAAATTCAACTTGACACTTGACCAAATAGACTTAATAGATACCTACAAAACACTTCACCCAACAACCACAGAATATACATTCTACTCATCACCACATGGAACATACTCCAAGGTCGATCACATCCTTGGCCATAAATCAAGCATAAACAAATTCCATAAGATTGAAATTCTGCCATGCACTGTCTTCAACCACAATGGAATGAGAATAAATATCAACACCAACAAAGTTCCCCCAAAACCCACAAAGACATGGATACGAAACACCATGATGCTAAACAACTCCTGAATCAACATGGAAATCAAAACAGAGATTAAAAGATACCTGGAAACAAATGAAAATTAAGAAACATCTTACCAAGACCTCTTGGATGCCATGATAGCAGTAATAAGAGGGGAATTAATATTTCTACAAACACACATGAAGAAAACGAAAAGATCGTAAGTTCACAATCTAACAAATCACCTAAAGAAGCTAGAAAAGCAAGACCACCAAAACCCTAACTTCAGCAGAAAAATCCAGATCCCCAAATTGAAAGCCCAAATTCAGGACATAGAAAAAATATATATAACACAAAAAATCAATGAAACCAAAAGTTGGCTTTTTGAAAGAATAAACATTGATAGACCCCAGCTAGACTGACCAACAAAAAGAGAGAAAAAGTCCAAATAAACACAATCAGAAATGCAAAAGATGAAGTCACAACTGACCCCGAGAAATACAAAAGATTATTAGAGATTACTGTGTACACCTGTATGGAAACAAACTCAAAAACCTAAATGAAATGGAGGACTTTCTGACATCATGAAACTTCCTCAGGTTGAAACAAGAAGAAATTAGGACCCTAAATACACCAATAACAACACAGGAAATTGACTGTGTAATAAGAAAACTGCCTACAAAAAAAAGCCCTGGACCAGATGTCTTTCCTGCAGAATTCTACAAAACATACAAGAAAGAGTTTATACCAATCCTACTGAAAGTATTCCAGGCAGTCGAGAAAGATGGAACTCTCCCCAAATCATTTTATGATGTTAACATCACACTGATACCCAAACTGATTAAAGTTCCAACAAAGAAAGAGAAATACAGGCCAATATCCTTGATGAACATCAATGCTAAAATTCTCAACAAGATTCTAGCAAACTGTATCCAACAGCACATCTCAAAAATCATCCATCATGACCAAGTAAGCTTAATCCCTGGGATTCAGGACTGGTTCAACATCTGCAAGACCATAAACACAATTAAATACATCAACAGATGTAAAGACAAAAACCACATGATTATATCATTAGAAGCAGAAAAGGCTTTTGATAAAATCCAGCATCCTTTTTGATAAAACCCTCAAACATCTAGGCATAGATGGAACATACCTCAAAATAGTAAGAGCCATCTATGAGAAACCCACAGCCAACATACTGCTAAGCAGACAGAAATTGAAACCATTTCCCCTGAAAACCAGATTAAGACAAAGATGCCAACTCTCACCCCTTCTGTTCAACATAGTATTAGAAGTCCTAGCTAGAGCAATTAGACAAGAGAAGGAAATCAGGAATATTCAAATAGGAAAAGAGGAAGTCTTTGCAGACATCTTGATTCTATACCTCAAAAACCCAAGAGAATCTGTCAAAAACCTCCTTGCACTGATAAAGGACTTTGGCAAAGTCTCAGGGTATAAAAAAAAAGTGCAAAATGTAGTTGCATTTCTATACACCAATAATAAACAAACAGAAACTCAAATAAAAAGCACAATCCCATTCACAATAGCCACACCAGAGACATGAAAAACCTTTACAATGAAAACGACAAAACACTGCTCAAACAAATCAAAGATATCACAAGCAAATGGAAAGATATTCCATGCTCATGGTTTGGAAGAATCAGCATTGTTAAGATGTCCATTCTACCCAAGGCAATCTACAGATGTAATGCAATACTCATTACCAGCAGCATTCTTCTCAGACCTGGAAGTGACAGTACAGAAATTCATATGGAAACATAAATAACCATGAATAGCCAAAAAAAAAATCCTCAGCAAAAAAAAAAAACCCCAAAGCAGAAGGTAGCACACTCCCAGACGTTAAACTTTATTACAAAGCCACAGTAAACAAAACAGCCTGGTACTGGTTCAAGAACAGACACATAGACCAATAGAACAGGATAGAGATTCCAGAAGCAAAACCTCAATTTCTCAATCAACTCATCTTCAACAAAGCCTCTACCACCAACCACTGAGGAGAGGAGAACCCATTCAGTAAATGATGTTGGGAAAACTGGCTGCCCACATGCAGAATATTAAAATAAGACTTCTACCTATCACTATACACAAATGTCAACTCCAAATGGATCAAAGACTTAAACATAAAACTTCAAACTATAAGACCTTTAGAAAATGCAGGACACACCCTTATAGGAATTGGAACTGGCAACCAATTCCTGATTAAAACCTCAAGTGCCCATTCCATAGGAGATAAGATAGACAAGTGGGACCTCATCAAACTGACAAACAAAAGAAATCATCAAGAAAGCAGGGAAATAGCCCACGAACTGGGAAAAAATATTTGCCAACTGTATGTCTGACAAAGGTCTAACATTAGATCTACAAGGAACTCAAATGTGCCAAAAAGAAAAAAACAAACAGCCCCATTACAAAGTGGGCAAAAGATATGAATAGGCACTTCTCAAAAGAAGACATACAAGGAGCCAACAGATACATGAAAAAATGCTCATCCTCACTAGTCATCAAAGAAATGCAAATTAAAACCACAAAGAGATAACATCTAACTCCTGTCAGGATGGCCATCATCAATAACTCAAAAAACAACAGATGCTGGAGAAGATGCAGTGAAAAGGAACACTTCTACACTGTTGGTGAGAGTGTAAACTAGTACAACCTTTATGGAATAGTTTGGCGCTTCCTAAAAAGTCTAAAAATTTATCTTACGTATGACCCCACAATCGCCCTACTGGGAATATACCCAGAGGAATTCAAATCACTCTATGAAAAAGATCCCTGCACAACGCATATTTATTGCAGCATTAATCACAATAGCAGAAACATGGAACCAACCGTACTGCCCATCAAAAGAGGACTGGATAAAACAAATGTGGCACATACACATGATGGAATATTATGCAGCCATAAAGGATAAAATTATTAACTTCACAGCAACTTGGATGGACTTACAGTCTTTAATACTGAGTGATCTATCACAGAAACAAAGAACTAAGTATCACATGTTCTCACTCATAAGTGAACCTTGAACAATTATCCCAATACTATAAGAAAAGGGTTGTCAGTAGTGGGAGATTGCCGGGCGGGTGGGGAGGGGGCAGAATTGGCAGTAGTGAGATTCTGCCAGAGAGAGAGACACACCCCATCAGCAAAGGCACCTGCATAATGAACATTTGTATACTTAAACCTGAATTGTACCCCACATCTTTAAAATAAAAAATTTTTCAAAATATATCAACAGATGTAAAAACAAAAGCCACATGATTAGATCCTTAGATGCAGAAAAAGCTGTTGATAAAATAGAGCATCACTTCTTGATAAAAACCCTCAAACACCTAGGCATAGAAGGAACATGCCTCAAAATAGTAAACACCATCTTTGATAAACCCACAACCATCGTATTGCTAAACTGACAGAAACTGGAACCATTTCCCCTGAAAACCGGAACAAGAAAAGGATGCCTCTTCTCACCGCTATTGTTCAACATTGTGTTGGAAGTTCTAGCTAGAGCAATTAGACAAGAGAAGGAAATCAGGGGGATCCAAACAGGAAAAGAGGGCATTTTGTTATCCCTCTTTGCTAATAATATGGTCCCATACCTTGAAAACCCTAGGGAATCTGTCAAAAATCTGCTTGCACTGTTAAAGGGTTTTGGGAAAGTCTCAGGGTACAAAATACACGTGCAAAAGACAGTCGCATTCTTATACACTAACAGCAAACAGGCAGAGAACCAAATAAAAAGCACAATCCCATTCACAATAGCCACATAAAAAATGAAATACCTTGGCATCTTCCTAACCAGAGAAGTTAAAGATCTTTACAATTAAAACTACAAAACACTGCTCAAAGAAATCCAAGACACAGACAAATGAAAAAATATTCTATGCTCATGGATTGGAAAAATCAACGCTGTTAAGATGTCCATCCTACCAAAAGCAATCTACAGATTCAATGCAATACCCATTAAATTACCAACACCATTTTTCTCAGACCTGGAAATGACAATACAAAAATTCATATGGAAATATAAATGACCACAAATAGCCAAAACAATCCTTAGCAAAAGAAAAAAAATGGGAGATATCACACTTCCAGACTTTAAACTTTACTATGAGGCTACAATAATCAAAACAGCCTGGTACTGGTACAAGAATAGGCCTATGGACCAGTGGAACAAGATAGAGGTTCTAGAAGTAAAACTTCAAATTCTCAATCAAGTCATCTTCGACAAAGCCACTACCACAGTCACTGGGGAGAAGAGAACCTATTCAGTAAATGGTGCTGAGAAAATTAGCTGACCACATGCAGAAGATTGAAACAGGACCCCTACCTATCACCATACACAAAAATCAACTCCAAATGGATCAAAGACCTAAATGCATAAAACCTCAAACTGTAAGAACCTTAGAAAATGCAGGACAAAGCCGGGCTCGGTGGCTCAGCCTGTAATCCCGCGCTTTGGGAGTCTGAGGTGAGTGGATTGCCTGAGCCCGCGGGTTTGAGACCCGCCTGAGCAACTTGGTGAGACCTCATCTCTACAATAAATCAAAAATCAGCCGGGCGTGGTAGCGTGCGCCTGTAGTTCCAGCTACTCGGAAGGCTGAGGCAGAAGGATCACTGGAGCCCAGCAGGCGAGGCTGCGGTGGCCGGAAGCGGTCACTGCACTCCAGTCTGGGTGACAGTGAGACTCCAACTCAAAAAAAAAAGAAAGAAAAGAAAATGCACATACAGAAATGGGAACTGGCAACTAATTCCTGATCAAAACCCCAAGTGCCCATGCCATAAAAGATAAGACAGACAAGTGGGCCCTCATCAAACTGAAAATCTTCTGCAAAGCAAAAGAACCCTTCAAGAGACCAGGGAGACAGCCCACAAAATGGGAAAAAATATTTGCCAACCATATATCTAACAAAGGCCTAACATCCAGGATCTACAAGGAACTCAAACATGCCAAAAAGAAAACAAACAGCCCCATTGAAAAGTGGCAAAAGATATGAATAGACACTTCTCTAAAGAAGAAATACGAGCAGCAAACAGATACATGAAAAAATGCTCAGCCTCACTAAATATCAAAGAAATGCACATTAAAACCACACAGAGATACCACCTAACTCCAGTCAGGATGACTATCATCAACAACTCAAAGAACAACAGATGCTATAGAAGATACGGGGGGAAAGTGAACACTTCGACACTGTTGATGGGAGTATCAACTAGTACAGCCTCTGCGGAAAAGAGTGTGGTGATTCCTAAAAGGTCTAAAAATCAACCTCCCATATGACCCTGCAATCCCCCTACTGGGAATATACCCGGAGGAACTCAGATCACTCTATAAAAAAGATACCTCTACATTCATGTTTATTGCAGCATTATTTACAATAGCAAAAACATGGAATCAACTGCCCATTGGAAGAGGATTGGATAAAAAAATGTGGTACAAATGCACATTGGAATATTATGCGATCACAAAGAAGGACAAAATTATGAACTCTGCAGCAACTTGGATGGACTTAGAGTCTATAATAGTGAGTAACCTATCACAGAAACAAAGAATCAAATATCATATGTTCTCACTCATAAGCAGACCTTGAACAACTATTGTAATACTATAAGAAAGGGATTGGCAGTAATGGGAAACTGCCAGGGAAGGGAGGACACACCTCATCAACAAGATTACCTGCATAATGAACGTGTGTATACCTAACCCTGAATTGTACCCCACACATTTAAAATAAAAATTTATTTTAAGGTGGGCAAAAGTCATGAATAGACACTTCTCAAAAGAAGATATATGGGCAGCCAACAGACACATGAAAAAGTGTTCAGCCTCACTTATCAAAGAAATGCAAATCAAAACCACATTGAGATACCACCTAACCTCAGTAAGAATGGCCATCATTAATCAAACAAACAACAGATGCTGGTAAGGATGCAGAGAAAAGAGAACACTTGCTTCTACACTGATGGTACAAATGCAAACTAGTTTAGCCTCTGTGGAAAACAGTGTGGTGATTTCTAAAAGAACTAGAAATTGACCCTCCATATGACCCAGCAATCCCCCTACTGTGAATAAATCCTGGAGGAACTCAAATCATTCTACCAAAAAAATACCTGCACACACGTTTATTATAACACTATTTACAAATAGCAAAAACGTGGAACCAACTGTGCTGCCCATTAAAACTGCACTAGATTAAAGAAATGTGGTACAAATACACGATGGAATATTAAGCAACCATAAAGGACAAACATATAGACTTTGAAACAACTTGGATGGATTTAGAGTCAATCCTACTCAGTGATCTATCACAGAAACAAAGAACTGAGAAACCACATGTTCTCACTCATAAGCAGAACCTGAACACTACCATAATACTATAAGAAAGGGATCGACAGTAGCAGTATACTGCCAGGTGGGGGTGGCACATAACATCCAAAAGGGTGCCTGACCTCAAACCAGGGAAAGTGGAGAACAAGGGGAAGACCAAGCCTTGCCTGTATGATGTCCGCTTATATATCTAATCCTGAATTGTACCCCACATCTTTAAAATGAAATATATTTTTAAAAGAAATTAGCAATAGCATTGTTGAAAATAATATTCAACAATATCCTCTTCCAACTATTTGAATAAAAGGAGCAATAATTAGAAGATGTAGGGAAATTAAATAACTACAGTTGTTGAAGATAAGAACTGAATTGTTTCTAAGGCTCCCACTGGCTCTAAAATGCAATGATTCTATGTAACAGTCTCTTAATACTTTACCAGTACAAAGCAAAATGTTTATTTTTGAAAAGAACTTTACCTCTGTTTTCAATGAAGAAATTGAGGCTTCATTTATGTCAGTCAGTGACAACAAGACTTGAAATGCATGCTGCTGATTCTGAGACCTGTGAGTAATATCACAGTCACAGCCACAACATCAAGTGCTCAAACTTAAGGGACAGCAGCAGGGGCACAGACTGAGTGTTCCGATACTGAAGGCAGCCCAGGCTGTTAGTGACAGGAAGACGTGAAACGGGAAAGCAATATGAGTGCGGAACGGTGTGATTTCAGAATAGCTGCTCACACACCTGCTCCTCCTTCTACACCTGTTGCTTCTTTCATGACACCCAGATCCACTTTGGTATTTAATACAAGTCGAATGTATCTCCCTTCCTTTCAAATAAAACCCATCTGTCTGATAAGAATGCCCTTAAGTTGAAAGGATCCAAACGGTAACTTGTATTAAGTTCTCCCATTATCACTGGGAATGAGGCATGAGGTCCTGTCTCACCTCCTGTTCTCTCAGCATCAGCCGGCATCAACTGGAAGTGACATTCAGGGCCTCCCCAGTGCTGGAACATTGTGGCAACCAAACAGTTCTTATTATGCTGGAGCTCTATCTTTTATCATAGACCCATTAATTCTAGCCTTTCTTCTCTGACGTAGCCCATTGCCCCAGTAAAGCTCCAACTATTGATTTATCTTCTATAGACGCTTTCCCCTACTGACCTGTGGTTCAAGCCTCCCACTGCCATCCTCCCTTCCTCCCCTTTCACTCTATCCTTTTGTACCTCTATTATGTTGTCAACAAACTCTTTTATGCCCTCACTCTCTGTGAAGGCACTCGTCCCACTTTTTGCCATAATTGAATTCCGGCATTTTCCTTGAAGACCTCTGAAATGAAGTCTGTGGTCTCCTCCGTGCCCATGTGGAAGAGACAGCATTCTCCTAGTCACTTGTTTCCAGTTCAAGGATATTACCCATAAGCGTTCTGAAAACCCCTTTCATCATTGGGTAGGCCACTAGAAATTTGTCTTATCTCTAATACCTACTGTTATCCCCACACACTCCCAGGTTGATCACTGACTTTATTCCCAGACCTTTCATCACACAGGAAAGGGAGGTCTTTCCTCCCTTGCCCCTTCACCGTCATGGGAGACATCAGACCATGGATGGGTGGATGACTTTCTGGCGCCTCTCACTTCCTTGAACTTCTTTGCTTCAAATGCTTTTATCGCCGCTCCTCCTTGGCCATGCATCTCCCAAGACGACAGCCTGGACTTGTCAGCCCCAGGATTACCCTACTGCATTCGCCTTAAATTTCAGCTATTCACTCTGACACTTAACTCTAATCCATTCAAGCCTTTCATTTTCCTTCCTCCGCTACACCTGCTCTATGAACTTATCATCAGCTCCAGTCTCTGAGCTCTTCGACATGTTCAAGCATCTCGGATCCTCTCGGCAGCACTCTCCTGCTTACAAGGCAAGACCTTGTGTAATTCACGATAGTCACTCTCTAAACAACATACTCATTTCCTTCCTATCGTCTTTCCACCTGAGACAGACTCCAAGCGTCGAGGGCTTCAGCCAGAAAAGTCTCCTTGTCTCCCACTGGAGAGTTAGAGATTGAGGCTGGGTTAATTTCAAGCTGGGACTCGGGTATGTCTAAATCCTGTTTTACTGTTTTTCCCCTTTTTAAATTTTATGTATTTATTTTAGATTCAGGGGTACAAGTGCATGCTTGTTACATGGACATATTAAATCCTGTTGGATATTGGACTTCAGGTAGGCCATTGCCCGGATAGTGAACATTGTATCCAATATGTAACTTCTGAACTCTAACTTCTCACCCCACCTCTCTCCTTTTAGTGTTCTCAGTGTCTATTATTTCCATCTTTGTGACCATATAGTTCCCACATACAAGTGAGAACATGCAGTGTTAGGTTTTCTGTTTCCGAGTTAGTTCACTTAGGATGATATGCTCCAGCTTCATCCATATTGCTGCAAAGGAAATGATACCATTCTTTCTTATGACTGCATGGTGTTCCATGATGTATATGTACCACATTTTCTTTCTCTAGTCAATGATTGGTGTGCACAGAGGTTGTTTCCATTATTTTGCTACTGTGAATAGTGTTGCAATGAAAATATGAGTACAGGTATCTTTTTTATATAATGATTTATTTTCCTTTGGGTAGATTCCTAGTGGTGGGATTACTGGGTCAAATGGTAGTTCTATTTTTTGTTTTCTGAGAAATTTTCATACTGTTGGGTAGAGATTGAACTAGTTTACAATCCCATCAACAATGGACAAGCATTCCCTTTTCTCCACATCCACGTCAGCATCTTTTGATGATAACTCATTTGCATTTCTCTGATTATTAGTGATGGTGAGAATCTTTTCATATACTTGCAGGCCACTTGCAGGCCATATCTTCTTTTGGGAAGAAAGTGTCTGTTCATATCTTGCCCACTTTTTCTTAGGATTTTTTTTTTTTTTTTTTTTTTGGTTTTGGTTTTTGTGTTAAGTTGTTTGGGTTCCTTATAGATTCTGGGTATTAGTTGTTTGTCTGAGGCATAATTTACAAATATTTTCTCCCATTCCAAAGGTTTTCTGTGTGTGTGTGTGTGTGTGTGTGTGTGTGTGTGTGTGTGTGTGTTCTGTGCAAAAGCTCTTAAGTCCCAAATGTCTGTTTTTGTTTTTGTCTTTTTGTCGCATTTGTTTTAGGGGTCTTCAAGATAAATTATTTGCCTAGATTGTTTTCTACAAGCGTGTTTCCCAGGTTTTGTTCTAGGATTTTTATAGTTTTAGGTTTTACATTTATGTCTTAATCTATCTTAAGTCAACTTTTTTAAATAGTGAGAAGTAGGGGTCCAGTTTCATTCTTCTGCCTATGGCTAGCCAGTTTTTCCAACACCATTTAATGAATAAGGTGTCTTTTCCTCATTGATATTTTGTCAACTTTGTCAAAGATCAGTTGGTTATAAGTATGTGACTTTATTTCTGGGTTTTCTGTTCTGCTCCATTATTCTATCCATCAATTCTTGTACTAATACAATGAGAACAATGCTGTTTTAATTACTATAACCATGTATAATTTGAAGTCAGACCATATGCTGCCTCTGTATTTGTTATTTTACTTAGCATGACTTTGGTTATTAAAGTATTTTTTGGTTTCGTATAAACCTGAGGACTTCTTTTCTAGTTCTGTGGAAAATGATGCTGGTGTTTTGACAGCTATTGCACTGAATCTGTAGATTGCTTTGGGCAGCATGCTCATTTTTAAAATATAGATTCTTCTTATCCATTAGCATGGGATGTTCTTCCATTTGTTTGTGCAATCTACAATTTCTTTATTGATATTTTGTAGTTCTCCTTGTAGAGATCTTTCACCTCCTTGGCTAGTTATATTCCTGATATTTTTTGTGTGCATAGCTATTGTAAATAAGATTGAGATTTTTATTTGCTTCTTGCCTTGTGTGTTGTTGGTGTATAGAAATGCTAATGATTTTTGTATTCTGAGACTTTACCAAAATTGTTTATCAGATTTAAAAGCCCCTTGGAGGAGTCTTTAGGACTTTCTGGTATATAATCATGTCAGCAGTGAACAGAAATAGTCTGACTTCCTCCTTGACATTCTAAATGTCTTTTATTTCCTTCTCTTGTTGGATTGCTCTTGCTAGGACTTCCAGTATGATGTTGAATAGGAGTGAATAGGAGTGAATAGGAGTGAACTTCCCTGTCTTGTTCCAGTCTGAGGGAGAATGTTTTCAACTTTTCTCCATTGGGGTGTTGGCTTTGGGTTTGTCATATATGGCTCTTTTTATTTTGAGATATGTTCCTTAAGTGCCTAGTTTGTTGAGCGTTTTTATCTTGAAAAGATGTTGTATTGTATCAAATGCCCTTTCTACATCTATTGAAGCAGTCATATGGTTTTTGCTTTTAATTTTGTTATGTGGTGAATCACACTTATCAATTTATGGATATTGGACTATCCTTGCATCCATGAAGTAAAACTCACTTGGTTGTGATGGATTATATTTTGATAGGCTAGTCAATTTGGTTTGCTAGTATTTTGTTGAGGATTTCTGCATCTAGGGTCTTCAAGGATATTAGCCAGCCCTTCCCCCACCCCTGCACACATAAAGGGCTACCTACAGCAGAAGAGGAATCAAAAGTATCCTTCCAACATGATGAGAAAACATTTGGTGAACTCCACTAGATGGCTCCCTTTTAAAAGTTTACAGAATGAGACTGCAAAGGAAAGTTAATGGTGGGACTGTAACAACCTCTCTTCCTTGGGAGTCGGAGGCAGTGACCACCACCAGATTTTCTGGTCAACATTCTAGTTTAATTACTAGAAGATAACAAGAGGGTTCTTACTTCAGGATGTTGTAGAAGAATATAGCTTGTCTATCTGGATTGCTTGTTGTGAATACAACTGGAATATATGTTAACTGTAGAATAGAAGTTAGTCAATGAATCTTTCTATTTAATGATAAATCAATTATAAAAACTAAGCTGTAAACCCAAATTACTTCCTCTGAGCTGACATGTGCTTCTCAAATCTTTAGTGCTTGTCTTTTCCTCCAAAACTGCAAAGTGTCCCATGCAGGGAAGGGAACCTGAAGATGCTTCCTGTGTCAGGTTCAAGGTCCCTCTGAGAGAAAGTTGCTTTAAAGTTTAATGAGTAAAGCTTGTTGGGTAAAACCTATAATTAGCAGGAGTCTGTTTTGACAATTCATCTTTCAGCGGCACTGCAAAAGTCTAGGTAAGGACTCCTTCTTTCTCTCCCGAATCGAAATGGCAAAATCTGCCATTTCAAGGGCAGAGTAGATGAAAAGACCTGGAGATCTGGCCAAGAACAGCAAAGAAGGTGAATCTGCCCTGGTCAGAGGTATAATATAAAAGAGAAAATATCCAGACCTGACACTAACTATCTGGACTTATCCCTGCCTGCACCTGCTTTCTACATGAATAAGCTACAGGAATCAAGAAGAAAATGCAGGCCTTCAAGGCACAGTAACTCTACCTGTTACAATATGGCCCTGGCAATGCCACATTGGGTTCTGGCCAATCATATGGGGTGCTTCTCTTCTTTTGGGGAGAGGTGGGTACCCAAAAAGGAATGGGTAGAGAAGAAATGTTAAGTAGACCCCTTCTGTCATCAGGGCTCTCCAGAGAAACATAACCAATAGCAGATAAGATGGATGGTTAAATAGATGATGAAGATAGATAGATAGATAGATAGATAGATAGATAGATAGATAGATAGATATTTTAAGAATTTTTTTATTATATTTTGGGGGCTAGAAAATCTGAAATTCATAAGGAGCCAATAAGCTGGAAACTGAGTCAAGTGTTGATGTTACAACCTTGAGTCTAAGATCTATAGTTCAGACACACATCTGGAAGCTCAAGAAAGAGTTGATGTTGTCCTGAGCTGGAGTCTAAAATTTGTTGCTCAGTCCAGCAGATTGGAAACTCTTTAAACAAAATTTCTTCTCTGGGAAACCTCAGATTTTTCTCTTAATACCTTCAACAGATTAGATGGTGCCCATCCAAATTGACAAAGGTAATGCCTTTTACTTGAAAATCAGTTGATTGTAGATGTTAATCACATTTACAAAAGACCTTCACCGCAACATCTAGTCTACTATTTGACTGACCAACTGGGCCCACATTGCTTTGTAAGGTTAACACATAAAATTTAATCATCATACTTCCCATCAGCAAGTTGAGCCCAAAAAACAGCCCAACTATTAGTGTTGCTGCCTTCCATGTAAGTGGGTCTAATCTCAGATGTGTCCTCAGCACTGCTCAGAAGCACTATCACAAATTCCTAGGAACACTCCTTCCACTAATCAAGTAACTACTCCAAATCTTCACTACCCTGCTTTAACTCCTAATCCCACAATTGTCATTTCTCCCTTTCTCAGCAGATTTATTTCTAAACTGTTTGTTATTTAAGTTCTGACATTTTCAATCCACTGAATCTCTTTTAGGAAATAAAATTATTTTAAGTCCCCAAATATATCAACTCAAATTTGGTCAAACTTTACCCTAAGCACAATAATATATAAACTGAAGGAAAAATGTTGACACATCACTTTGAAAATGCAAACTCTGGGTAATTATCCCTTTTTTTTAACAAGATAAAGAACTATTATTTACTCCTTATTTGATGCCCTAAATACTTCATGGTGTTTTTTAAATGAGAGGGAAATTGGAAGAATAATTATAGCTCAACTACCCTAAAGAGTACAGTCTTTTCAGACTGATATTATTGTTTATATTTATATTAGATTTGTATTTACTCGACATCAACTGGTTTGTTCAGAACAGCACAAGACTATATAACCTATAGCTGTGAGACCATGGAAACATCATTTCCTAACATGCCTATTGTGGAGAGAGTACACCTTTGTCATGGAACATTGCATTTGTTCACCAATCTTATAAAAAGTAGCCTCTTAGCTGTGATCTTACTGATCTAGTAATAATTAACCTAACTCATATTCATTTTAAAATATTCCATCAGTTTA
Source organism: Carlito syrichta (assembly GCF_000164805.1). NCBI lineage: Eukaryota > Metazoa > Chordata > Mammalia > Primates > Tarsiidae > Carlito > Carlito syrichta. Next base: position 129,867 of record NW_007247650.1, read on the forward strand.
AAAAAGTTTATAAACCTCTTTCTTTTAAGTTATTTTGTCCAGAAAAATAAATTAGTAGTTCTAATGACTCACTCTTAAAATACAATGTAAACTTTCGTTTTAGTACCACCTGAATTACTACATTGGATGAATACTTCTCAGTCAAAACCCTGTTTGATATATTTAAAGCATTTGGTTTTCTTTAGGATTCTATTACTGTTTTCTGTAATCACTCTTTACCAGTGCATCTCAAATTTTGCTGTACAAAAGAATCGCTTGAGGAGCTTAACATGCCATTTTCTAGGTTTTTGGTGGATCTAAGGAATCTAAATTTATAACAAGAAGATAATTATGTGACAAGTAGTCTCCAGGTCACATAGAGAAGGTAACTCAACAGATTACTTTATATATTTCTGTGCCTTGTTATATCAATTTACAAATAACTTTCAAATCTCTATTTTAACTCAAACTACTATCCTGTTACACCCATTCATATATTTATCCTACTAGACATTGCCACCTAGTTTTTCCACTGATCCCATAGAAAAAATTTATCCAGAACTAACTTTCTCTTCTGTTCCCTAAAAAACCTACTGCTATTTTTATATTTCTTATCCCATATCTTTCCTTGCTTTACTCTTCACATGCAGCAGCCCCCAAGACCTATCATGTATCTATCTCCTACCTTCCTTCCCACTGCCACTGTCCTTGTTGAAGATGCCATATATTGCTTCAACATCTTTCATTCAAGTTTTTCACTAAGACCCAAGAAAGCACTTTTTAAAAAGTGAATACCACATGACACATTAATGGCTATACCCTATGACAAAGACCAAAACCAAAATAGACTCTCGAACTTTAAATAAAAACTAGACAGAATCAATACGATCCACCCCATAATTTGGCTGCTTGCAAAAACAAGAGTCAACACTTTTCAGAGAAAATAGTAGAATCCAGAATTTCTAAATCACATCATCCTTAATGTCTAGTATACAACCAAAAATTATGAGACACGTGGAGAAGTAGGAAAATATGACTCATAATCAAAATATAAAATAGTCAATAAAGCAGATTCATAGATGTGCTAGATGTTTGAATTAGTAGATCAAGTTTTTAACATAATTATTAAAAATATGTTTTTTAAATGTACAAAAAAGATAGCTATAATAAGTAAAGAAATGGGAAAGTTTTAGGATAGAGAGAGAAACGTGTGTACCAAATGAAAATCTAAAACTGAAAAAAAAAAAATCTAAGGACAAAAATATATGCAATAGAATTAAGAGAAATTTCCACACAAAAAGAAAGGTTCAGCAAACCTGATAAGAGCACAATAGAAATTATCAAAACTAAAACACAAAGGAAAAAAAGATTGACGAGAAAGATCAACAGAGCCTCAATAGTCTGTGGAACAAAAGAAAGCATATATATATATATATATATATAGATATATATATATATCCATTACTCTTTATTTATACATATAGAAATATAATGTGTATATATATACATATAGAAAGAGAGAAAAAATAGGAACTAAATATGGAAAGAAATATGGATTTAACTGTTTTTACATTTTAGTAAAAACACAAACACACAAGTACAGTAAACTCGGTAAACCCAAAATAAAGTAAACATACATACACAGAAACCACACCTATCACAGTCAAACTGTTGAAAACTAAAGATAAAGAGAAAATCTTAAAAGAAGTCAGATAAAGGCGTTTTACATACATACAGAGAAATAATTATATAAATTATAAACAACTTCTCACCAGAAATAATAGAAGCCAAAAAGGAATGGTGCAATATTTTAAAGTGAAGAAAGAAGAAAATTACCAGCCTAGAACAGTGTATCCACCAAAAATATTCTTCAAGACTGTAGGTAAATAAGGTCAGTTTTAGATCGGTGCGACTCAATCAGCAGATTCAGTTTTAGATCTGTTCAATTCAATCAATTCATCGGCAGATGTTCACTATAAGAACTGACAAACAAAGTTCTTGAGGCCAAAGTAAAATAATACCATATGGAAATCCTAATGCATGGTATGGAATAATTCAGAGAGAACTGAAACTGCAATAAAGTTAGCTACATATATGTTCTTAATTTATTTGAACAAGAGGCATTTTAAAGCAAACAATGTCATTAAAAGTGAAGTCTATAATGTATGACAATATCACAAAGTTCAGGAGGGGAATAAATTGAATTATACGATCATAAATTTCTTATATAAGTGACATAATAGCTATTCACAGTAAACCAAAGTAAGGTGAAGACCCCTATTATAACCCCTAGAGTAATCACTAAAATATAATACAAAGGGATACAGCCCTAAAGCAGGAAATACTAAAATAACTCAAAACAAAGAGTACATCGGCCAAATAGAAAATAAATGAGGCAAATTCAAATATATCATTGATTATGTTAAATATAAATACACTAAACACTCCAATTAAAAGGTAGATAGTGTCATACTAGATTTTTAAAAATTATATTCAAGTGTATGCTCTTTACAAACGATGCACTTTAAGTGTAAAGACACAGATAACGAAAAAATATGCTCTATAAACACTAAGCATAAGAAATCTGCTGAGTTTCCATTAAGATTAAGTAAAGTAGACTTCAAAACAAGTAGTATTAACAGATTTTTTTGAAGGGACATTCCATAATCATAACACAATGAGTTCATCGAGGAAAATATTCCTAGATGTTTATGCATCAAATAAGAGATTCAAAAGACACTAACCAAATTTAACAAAACTGAAAGTGAGAAATACGTTAATCCATTTTACATTGGTGCTTATTTAATTCGCCTATTAAAAGCTTAACTATGGATATACTTGCTGATAAGGCCTCTCATCTTCTACAAGTTTCTGATACCAAAGTTTCCTCCTTAATATGCAAAATAAATACTACAGCATTTAAAATAGAGGGACATTCTGAAAATAGAACTAAAGTATGTAGCCTCTTCATCGCTTGGGCAGAGGTGGTACCTTTCTTTATAAAAAGTCTCTATTGATCTTGTACAGATATAGCCTCTGAGCACTTTAACATACACCAAAAAAGTCAGGTTTAGTAAACTACCTCCAGGCTTTTATTTATTAGAATAAAACCTAAAACCTAAGTTTTTTTTAGCAATTCCTAAATATAGAAGTATCATCACTATTTGAATCAGAGTCTATATAAAACAACTTTTTAATCAGTCTTCCCTTCCTCCTTTCCAGGATCTAACACACAATCACCACTGTTTCATACTGGCATATTATGTCTTATGTTTAATTTGCAATAATGTAGTTTTCAACCTCATTTATTTCATATAATTTGTTAAGAACATCAGTACCATCGAACTAATTATCAGAGGCAAATGGTTTACCATAAAATTAATGTTCCCAGGTCCCCCCAAGTTAGTTATTATTTAACGTCACCAATTCCTTTCCTCATGTGTAATTACTTTTAAATGTGTGGATGAAGATGATTAACAATAAGTAAAGAATGAGGTTATGAAATTGATTCGTACATTCTACTTTTCAGCATAATTAAATATTTCTGAGTCTCTCAGAAGCTGAAAGGACCATTATACAGACCATGTTCTGACAAATGGCAACCGGGCCATCCCAAAGCAACACTGTCTTCAGACTCATCTTTCTAACCTCTTCTCTACATCTTGGACACTCCTCCTGTCTTATTCCCCCTCAAATTCCCAAATTCTGTAGGCTGAGTTCCGGTGGTACAGGGAACACCAGCCTTCCATCCAGGGTAGAGCATATAGGGAATGGCCATACTTCCTGCTCAAAATTTCGCCTCTATAAAGACTTTGTACCTAGCTCATTCTGACACTTCCACAGAGAGATAAAGTCCAGTTTCTCAGCTATGTGTCAGTTATTTGACTGTGACAAGGTTTTTAGCTCATCACTTGTAAAAATGGTAATCTCTGATTTTATTCACTGCTGTTTGATTGAAACTATTATGATTTAAACGCTTAATCAAGAGGAAAAGATCATAAAACATAAAAATTGTTTTATACAGCAAAGGAAATTATTATAAAATTATATTACTTGAAAAGTTTAGGGTCATAGTAATACAACTCAGATTTACACCATTCAACAACTGTTGAAATATTTTTGGTCCTTCTCTTTGCTGGTGTTGATGTCATAGAAGGCATATAAACTGAAGGGTCAGCCAGGACTAGGTCTGAATCCCAATTCTGACCAATTCAGTTTGTCATATTGTAAAACACAAATAATAACCCTAAACTTTCCAAATTATTCCAAAGATGACAAAGTAGTGTGTGTGAAGTGTGTAAAGATCTTGTGTATAGCAGGTTCTTAACAAATAGTCACTTCCAATACTATTTTCGCTTATTCAATTTCACTAAATATGCAAAATGTATAAATAAGAATTATATCTCGGTCCTTTTCATTGTCTTTAAATATTTCTGTCTTAGTCTTTTTTAAACACTCCCTCAGAATCTGTAAAATCTCCAAGACCACAATTAGAATGAAATAAATTCTAGCGGAAAATGAACAGAAAAGGAGAAAAAACAAAGACATTGTTGTAGAATATTAATTTTTTAAGGTAATGGTAAATAGAAGGTGATGACCTGAGGCCAAACTTGAAAGAAGGAAAAGGTCCAGAATATTTACTTTTGGTTCTAATTTTTTAATAGAGCTGAAAGATGCAATTTTTGTGTTACTTTGCTTTTATTGTTGTTGTAGCTGTCATTTAACATTTTTATCCTAGCCTGATACTCTAATTTTTTGGTTCAAGCATAACAGTTTGGGATAAACACCAGGGAAGACATTCCCTATGCTCTTCTTCAATCAGTTCCTTTTTTCCATTTGCCTGAGGCAGAGTTCTGAGTTTGATAAAATTGGGGCTGACCCAAGGTGACATTTTTCACCTTATCAAAGTCAAAGTCTCATTAGGAAGCAGAAGCATCAGTATATTGAACTTTCAGCTAGCCATTTAGCAGCATTAACAAGTACTCTGACTCATGTCCAGAAAAATTATTCTTCTCAAATAATACATCATATAAACCTAGCTGGTACTTCCATGATGCCAGAACAACCCACTAAAATAAATAAATCAAATTGGACTCCCTCCCTCAACGTCCAAAGTAAATAATCATTAAACTGAATTCAACCACCTTCTAATGAATTAACTGGACACACTAATTTTGCATGTAGAATAATTCTTAGTAAACTTTCCTTGGAAAGAAATTTTAAAAATCATAAATTCCTTGGAAAATGTATTCCAAATTCTTGCATCTCTAGTATACATCAATCACTCATAAAGTTTTTGGGTTTATTGAGGGAGTTATAAGAATAATGTTAGCTTCCTAAAAATTATCATTGCCATGACTCACCGGATATTTCAAGTGAATTGTTTTTAACATAAATTATCCTGACAAATACCTCAAAGACGCATTTTGCTTTTCAAAAATATGCAGAATTTTTTCCCAACATCTAGCTTGAATTCATTCTATTGTCATCTATTTCTTTCTAACTTTAGGAAACTAAAGAAATGTCACTTAGTAACATATTTAACTGGGAAGAATACTTTGTATAGCCTCACAGATTTCTAAGGAACTAGTTAATCAGTTAAACTTCCCGTCATTTATAACAACTAAGAATTTGATTTCAGCTGACTTCTTCAGATTCTAAAAATCAAATTTTACCAGAATTATTTAACCAGAAATGTTTATGCTATCTACTATGGTCTGATTTCTATAGTACTTTTTTAAAAATACTATAGTTCGAATGTTTTTGCTTTCTCCAAACTCATTAAAACGTGATCTCCAATGCAAAATGTTGGGGGGTAGACCCTAATGGGAGATGTTTAGGTCATGAGTGTTCAAACCTGATGAATGGATTAATACCACTATTAAAAGAGCTGGTGGAAGTAGGTTTGCTCTCTTGCTCTCTTTTATGACACAGCGAGAAGGACTTCCCAGCCTCCAGAGCTGTGAGGAAATAATTCTCTGTTCATTATAAATGACTCCGTCTCAGGTATTTTGTCATAGCAGCACAGACTAACATAAACCAGTTATACAAATATACTTAAAATTATAAAAACACAGCTATATTCTTTAGCTTAAATTTTTTCTATAGAAAGCAAAACGTGTTTGGGGTGATCATTCTTTGAATTAGTAGATTCAAATTTGATCTTGCCTAATCTTTATCTGGAAAATTTGATAGCCTACAGATTTCCAAGCTCTATCTCCAGATATCCTGATGGTGAAAAGCTAGGAATCTGCATTTTTGACAAGCCTCCAAAACAACTCTGATGTAGACTTTCATTGACTGCACTTTGAGAAACAAGTCATAGTATAATAAAAATATGGATCCATTCTCAATAGTTTTGATGGGGAAAAAGTAGAGTGAGCACGGCTCCTCTGGGTTTCTATAGGGTGGGAAATAATGGAGTCAGTAAGAATGGACAACAATCCAAAATTGGGAACCTGGAGGAATAAATAAAAAACAATTTCATCTGCTTCATAAGCTTGCGTCATTCTGGCTACACATAAAAATGGAAACCGTGTCAAAATTCCAGGCAACTGACGTTGATACTCACCTACCATCTCTCACACCACACCCTTCATTCAACTTTGAAAACTGAGATATCTTACATGTCAAACAGTCTGTTATCAAGATATAAAGCCAGCAAATAACATCCCAGAATTGATCATGCTTGGCTTCTGAAATTAGAAGTTAGCACCATATACATTCTAGAATTCTAAGAAGCCTTCTTATTCATGAAGAAAAATATGGATAAACATAGGGACCAAATTTGTGGCCCAGACAATTTGCAAGTAAGATTTGTTTATGGAGAAAGCTGACCTGCCTAAGTTGTCCTCCAAACGTGACAATACTTATAGCACTATTTATGTTCTACAACTAATGAAAATGACCTGAAAAGATTCTGCAGAAACCTTATATTAATGTGAAGTTATTGGTGAAAAGCAAAGTGCAAATGTGTTAAGAGAAACAGCATTAGACAATAGCTCCAACAACATCTGGAACTTAAATATTTTGTCCTTTCTGAAGGTAGTTTTGGAAATATCTGTGCTTTGTACATAGAGAGATATTGTATAACCTCTGCAAGTAATTGTGAATGATTGTCAAAGCCAAGCATAAATTCAGGAGGAACTCAGGCCGGTAGGAAGCAAGCACTGTAAATTTGAACTTCCTGACATCTAAGGTTGAATTCTCAGCCCTTGTAGTTCATAGATAATTTTATAAAGGAAGAGATTTTTTTAAGTGCTTTTACTAATTAAGTCCTTTAAAGTATTACAATACACTGTAACTCTTTGGTCTGGCCAATGACTTAACCAAAAATATAAAATCAAAGAGACAATAAAAATCTCAATCCAAGGAATGAGTCTTTTGTGTTTTTTTCTATGGAAGATGCATGTGCTGTGAAACAGGTTATCACTAGAGCCTAGTCTTGTAAATGAAAAGCCTACCATTAGTTAGCAAGCCACAATAGTAATACCTATTAGTGTATCATTTGCTGTGAGCAACTTTGAAGTTTCTAATATGAAATAAAACCACTTCTCACACCTTTTGTAGCTAAAGCAACAGCAACAACAATAAAAGTCAACCATTTATCAGGCACTTACTGTTGCCCAAATGCCATACTAAGAACTTTATATGGCTTCACTAACCTAGTCCTTACCAAATCCCCAGGAGAAATAAAGAACTATTTCTTCTTTCTACAGGTGAGGACACTGAAGCTCTGATGGCTTAAATAACCCTTGTCAGTCACAAACCTAGGAAGTGGTTTTTACTTGGGTTTACTAAGTGGTGCTGCTTGAATTCATTGTCTATATCAAGGCCCTATGGTTTATTTGTCAATCAGCCTCTTGGTCCCCAGTGACCTCTTCACCATTGGTCTTCAGCCATCCAGTCCCATAGTCAAAACAATCGCTCCACCTCCAAAATCACTAGCTGCTAACTCAGACACACTGCTTTCTGAACTCTCTTCTTCTCCGGGTAACTCCCCCTATTTCAACTGCCAGAGCATTGTTTCCTCTGCTTATCATCCATCAGCCTTCTAATTTCATAACTCTCCTACTTGTATACCTCAGACTCCATTGAACATCACTTTAATCATACCCTTGGGACGTCCTTTCATTACAGTCATCTGGCAAAGGTCCAACCCTGGACGAACACAAGTGTCCACTTAACCCACACCTACGCCCAAGCACCCGAAGGCTGCTGGAAGAATTTCCACAACAAGGTGCTTCCATTTCTTCACGAGTTCATGATCACCTCGAAAGGACACCATCATGCTGCACTTCATATACGGATTTAGACGTCTTTGCTCACCTCCGATCACTGAACACTCGCACCTCATTCTCCCCCTTTGCTTCCGGCCTGTGACTTGCCTCCTACTTTACAGAGAAATAGAAAGCCATCCGCCAAGAACTTACTCGTCACCCCAACAGCACATATGCAGACTGACCATGGCTGCCTCTGCACTAACACTGGGGTCTCCAGCTCCCGGCCCTGCCCAGGTTAAGGCTATGCTCTAGCCACTGTTTGGATCCCTTCCCTTCTCACCTTCCCAGGAGTGCCTCGTAGTAACCTGCTTTTCTCCTCTATGTAGTCAACTCTTCCTTCCCACCTGGATTTGCTCCCAATCGTTTTTAAGCACTTTTCCTTCGCACCCATTAAAGAAGGAAAACCTACTTGGACTACCCTCTCCGACCCCAGCTCTTACCTTTCCACTCCTCTTTGAGAGTTCGAAAGCCCAGATGTCAACATCAATGTTCGTGTGTGTTGTCGCTACTTGCTCTTCTTCCACTTACTGCTCCACCTACCCCAGTCGGGCTTCTACTCCCATCACAGCACAGAAACCTCTCTCACAAAGACCATATGTGCTTATTTTCTAAACTGCCAAACATCACTGAACTTCCTCTTCATTGAAACACTGTTCCTTTGACTCCTATGGTGCATGTTATTTTTATTTTTCTCCTCGCCCTCCAGCCATCTCTTTTTCATCTTCTTTTCAGATCCACCCTCCTCTTTCTTACTATAAAATATCAGAGTTCCTCAAAGATAGGTCTCAGGTCCTTTTGTGTTTTCATCTGATATTGTCTCTTTAGGGAATCTTATTAAGTGCATGACTTTAATTACCAGCTACATGCTCGTAGCTTCACTTTTATATCCCCACTCCCTTGCCAAAAAAACTCCCCTCTGAGTCCCAGACAACATGTCTAACTGCCTTCTCAATAATGTTTGTTGAATGAATGCACAAAAATGGCAATGTCCACACAAATTCTACCAGTGTGGGAAAACTAAGCCCAGAAGAGAGAGCACGTGTTGCCAGAACTGACAGCTGATGGAACAGATATTTGCACACTGCAGAAAAGTTATAGACTAGATTGAGTTATGTCTACACATCTCAGTTTTAACGAGAACAATTAACTGATATTAAAAATAACGGAGGTGAGGAAAAGGAGAAGCAAATGATTGAAAAAGGGACTATAGCTGGATGAGGTGGGATGCTTCTGTCATTCCAGCTACTCGGAAGGCTGAGGCAGACGGATCACCTGAGCCCAGCAGGTCGAGGCTGTGGTGGCTGCAAGCATGCCCCTGCACTCCAACCTGGGCCACAGAGTGAGACTACAACGTAAAAAGAAAGAAAAAAGAAAAAGAGACTAAACCTAGAGGAAGAAACAGTGCCCAACTAAAGACAGAAAACTTACTGATACTCATCCATTGATAATCAAGAGTAAACCTCCAAGGAGATCAACCAAATAATATTGGTATCACATAGATTGGTTGAAAACAATCTTCATCGTACCATCTTCTTAAAAATTAGCACAGCTTTATCCTTCCTCCTTGCCTGTCTCTAATGTTCATTAAAAGTGGCCAGTAAGGCTTGGGGCCAAGCAAAACAAACAGTCAAGAAAGGTGGGATCAATGTCAGGATCAAGAGTTTGTTTACATGTGGAGGGATTGATCAATTAAATGAATATATTGAGAATATTGAGAGCAAAGTATCTCACTGTCAAAAAGGGAGTTACAAATATAGAAAGAGGTAGTATAGAATAAACCCTCTGGTGTTGGATGGGAATTAGAGATATTAAAGTGAACTCACAGTTTTCAATGCATATAGAAAGATCTAGAAATAAATACAGATGTATTTTTATATGCATAAATATTTTATGTATATAAATATTCTTTTGTACACTTCAGTTTAAAAACTACTGATTCACTGATACACACACACAAACACATATATATGAAGGGGCACCCAAAGAAACTGGAATTGTATTTTCTTTTCTCTTTTTTTGGAGGTCTGAATCCTTATAGTACAGGCTTCTCCCACTAGGTAAGTGTTCTAAGCATCAGTGTACCAGCTAGCATTGTTGTGAGAGGCTGTGTTAGCTTCAATGAATTTGTGTGTGTGTGTGTGTGTGTGTGTGTGTGTGTGTGTGTGTGTGTGGTAATTCTTTCAATGTATTTTCCCATTTCATAATGTGATTTACAAATGTACCTGCCCACACCAAGCTGAGTGTTGAGCAGTTTTTAACCAAAAACCGCATGACCCTTATGCCCCACCCTCCCTAGTCACCCAATCTCACCCTGAGCAACTTTTTTTTTGTTTTGTCAGATGAAAAAAAGTCCTCAAAGGGAAACGTTTTGCCAATGTGAAAGAGGTGAGACCAGAAAAAATGGCAGAAGCACTAAAAAGTATCAAAATTGATGAGTTCAAAAACTATTTTGAACAGTGGAAAAATAGTTTTGAACAGTGGAAAAAGCATCTCGAAAAGTGTATTGCATCAAACGGAGAGTATTTTGAAGGTGACTGAAGTTGAAACACATAAGAATAAATGCACACTTTTCTATAAGTAGATTCCAGGGTTTGGCGGGGTCCTCCTTCATATTTATCAGTAAGGCAGGAGTTTTTAAACATAACTGTGCATCAACAGAGTAACTTGGAGGGCTTATTAAAACACAAATTGCTGCGCCCCCCCCCCCAGAATTTCTGATTCATAGGTCTGGAGTGGAGCCTGAGAATTTGCATTTCTAACCAGTCCCTAGGAGGTGCTACCTTTAACTTATTGATCTAGGGACAACACAAACAACTGAATGAATAAACACACACACACACACACACACACACACACGTGTGTGTGCATATACATACATAACCTGTATTCCCAAGTTCCACCCAAGAGGTCAAGAAGCAGTGAAAACTCAGTGGCAACAAACATGCCTGGCTCTTATATCTTGGTTTCTAAAGACCATTCACCAGTAAAAGGAACAAAAGCTCCTCGAAGAAATGGCTCATTCTAGGAAGGTAAGAAGGAACCCGGAATATCCCTTGGTGGAAGAAAGTAAGGAAGTGCTCTAAGAATGATGGGATATGTTAAAGTACAGAAGTCAGCTTAAAGGAGCTCCAGCTGGCCAAATCCGGGACAATTTGAGCATCAAAATAAATAATGATGGAACTGATTATAGCCCAATGAATAAAATAGAAATCCCTGAGAATAGACTCCTGTAGTCTGACCTTATAGTAGAATTCAAACTTATATCACTTATTAACAAATAGAAAATACTTATTAAAGAACTTTGCAATGGCGAGACCTAGAAGATACCATCTTAACCAAATAATAAAAGTTAATATCACCAGCTATCTGATCTCGTGTGTCTCCCAAAACGGTGCAAAATACAGCCTTATACCTTAAGTGTTCCTGACAGACATGCATAATCTCACTCATGAGGAAATATCAGATAAGCCCAAACTAATAATCATGCCATAATGTAACTATACTCTTTAGAAAAGACAAAGCCGTGACAGACAAAAAAAAAGACTGAGGAGCTGCTCTAAATTGGAGAAGACAAGAAACACTATAACAAAATGAAACATATAAATCCAGACCCAATCCTGGACATCCCTAGAACAACTGGAAAGATTGGAATGGGTTCTGTGGATTAGATAGTAACAATGTATCAGTGTAACATCTGCTTTTGATGACTGTGCTGTGGTTATATAGAATTGTTTTTATAGGAAATGCACCCTAAAGTATTTAGGGATGGATGACAGGCAGCATGTTTGCAGGTTACTCTCAAGTGGTTCAAGAAAAAAATAGTATTAAGATATGGTGTACTTGCATTTAGGGAGAGCCAAAATGATAAGCAAATATAAAAATGGCAGCAGGTGCAAATCTGAGTGAGGGGTATACCAGATTTCTTTGCAACTTTTCTGTATGTTTAAATTATTTCTAAAGAAACCAGATCAAAACATCTCCCAAAACTGACATGAAGAGAAATGTCAACCCCTGGTTCACTCTAAGTTGACAGTCCTGTTCTTGACCAGATTGTGTTGAAAGACACTTGAGGCCAGGCTCGGTGGCACAGCCTGTCATCCCAGCACTTTTGGAGGCCAAGGCGAGTGGATTGCCTGAGCCTGTGGGTTTGAGACCAATCCGAGCAACTTAGTGAGAACTCGTCCCTACAATAAATCAAAAACTAGCTGGGCGTGGTAGCATGCACCTGCAGTTCCGGCTACTTGGAAGGCTGAGGTGAGCCCAGCAGGTCGACACTGGGGTAGCCGTGAGCATGCCACAGCACTCCAGCCTGGGTGACAGAGTGAGACGCCAACTAAAAAAAAAAAGACACTTGAAAGACAGATTAGGGTGGTGTGTGACCTTGGCATTTCATAGGAAGTGTGAGTTTAAGCAGAATCCTGATGAAAACTTGATTTCTTTTAATCATGGACTGATCTCTTTATATCTAGATTTATTTTCAGATAGTAATGGTGCTATTGTCATTAACATTTAAGTGCTTACTCTTTCCAGCTGTGAATCATAGTTTGGGAAAGTTTTTTCTCTGGCACATTTTTCCCTTATTAACAGTTCAGTTTTGCAGCAGAACGTGAAACATGTTGCATACAGATGGAGAAGTCATTTCCACCACAGGCAAAACAAGCATCTCATCTTCCCTCATTTCTGGCTACGTTACCATTGAGATTTTTCCTTCTCTTTGAGGAGAAACAAATATGTTGCCGAAAAACAACCAGAAAATGCACACGCTGCCAACTCGTGTATATCCTGATGATTTGCTGGCATTTTCACCCAATCATGTAGACATACTTGTTCATTCTGCTGGCCAAAATGCAGGTTTGTTATTGCTTGTAGCTCAACACAAATCACTGTCTTGGGAGTCACTGCATAAATAGAGATGCTCACCTACAGGGTCACAGATGCAATTGACTTACATGTTTCTTTTCTCCATCTTTTAAATCCTGCCCACTTTCTTGTGCCCTTGTGTCTGTAGATCCCATTTCTATAAAACTCACATCATCACATATCCTCAGGAACACATATGCAGGTCTGTGGTTTTAATTTGCTGGCATCTCAGCTGAGCGTATTCCTTTATGTGATATCGTTATTGTCATCCTTGAGTTAATGCCCTTTAACACTTACATGATATTTAATATGTGTTGGAGCACCTCTGCCCCCCGATATTCCTTCCTCCTGTCCCTAGTCTCAGCAAAGTTTTCCAGTAGGTTTCCATAAAGAAACCTGGGAGTTCCATGTGTTTTCTTCCTCCCTCCCATCCCCATAATAAATGGCTAATTGGGGCTGATTCTGCCTTCACAACGGCTCTCCCCTCTATCCCCTTTATTCCCACTGCCCTGTCTTGGTGCAGATATGTATTCTCCCACCCCTGCCGTAGTCACCCCTCCAGCCGTCTCCCCGCTTTCCACCCACACTGATATCAGATAGCAATATTCTGACGATCACAGCAGTCCTTTAGGCCTTTTAAGAACTCTCTTTTCCTACAAACTAAACTCTCCCAATCTAAGCAGATTTTCATTTTCAAGGATTTTACCAGGTAGAAAACCAATGAGAAAGCAAGTGGAAGGAGAAAGCAAGGTACATGCGAAAGACAAAATGTCAAGGGATCACACTGACCTGGAAGTATGGCCTGGACCAAGAAGAATTTGGAACATGCATGGGACAGACCTGGGAACTGTGTGATGTCAAGAACCAGCAAACTGATGGAAGGAATTGGCTAGTACAGTCAAAAGGACAGGAAGACTAAGGTTCATTTTGGGGTGATGGCTCAAAGCAGTCAACCCTGCCTAAAGCCTTGACTTAAAACCACTTGGCCAGGTGGGGTGACTCGCACCTATAATCCCAACACTTTGGGAGGACTTAAGACCAAGAGCTCTGGACGAGCCTAAGTAGCATAGTGAGACTCTGTCTCTACAAAAATAAAAATGTTAGTCAGGAATGGTGTCATGTGCCTATAGTCCTATCGCCTCTGGAGGCCAAGGTAGGAGGATTGATTGCCCCCAGAAATGGGAGGTTACAGTAGGCTATGATTGCATCACTGCACTCCAGACTGAATAAGACCTTATCTCTAAAAAAAGAAAAAAAATTGAAAATAGTCAGGTGAGGTGGCTCACACCTGTAATCCTAGCACTTTGGGAGGCCAAGGTGGGTAGATTGCTTGAGGCCAGGAGTTCAAGACAAGCCAGGGTAACAGAGCAAAAACTCATCTCTACAAAAAAGAAAAAAAATTAGCCAGGCATTGTGGCACATGCCTCTAATCCCAGCTACTCAGGATGCTGAGGTGGAAGGATCACCTTGAGCCCAGGACATTGAGGCTGGGGTGAGCTGTGATTGTTATGATCATGCCACTGCACTCCAGCCTGGGTGACAGAGTGAGATCCTGACTCAAAATAACAATAATAATTTAAAATTTTAAAAACACTTCATCTTGATGCACCCAGAAAGCCAAATTACCTTCAATATAAGCATCTTTCCTTTGGAAACTCTTCATGCTTTGAAGGTTTGATTTTTGTAAGAACGGGGTTATTCAATGCCAAGTGTAGTGAATGAGATGTGTGACCAAGTTCACAGACACTCTTTTGGTCAGAAACAAGATATGATGATAAAGAAATAATATGGAGTTTCCTCTGTACCTCCAACTCTAAAAGGAATTTCAAAAGAAAAAAGCACTCAAATATCTTAAAATTTAGAACAGGAGAAAGTAGGCAAGATGACGAGTCGCTGCATGGATGGGTATGCCTGAGGGTGAGCAAATGTCTGACTGAGGAGAGACACAGGATCAAGCACCTGGGGCTTCCGTGCAGAAGCACAGCAATTTGCCACTGCTCTGAATTCTGTGTCTCCCTGCATGCAGGAACATCCACCATTCTCAGGGTATCTCTTGAGAAAAAGCAGCAGAGATCAGTCACCTCTCAGTACCTGGCACCTGGTCCAATCCCAATACATGCAGCAACCAGCCAGGCACTGGCAGTAGGGAGCATGAAAAAACACAAGGAGGAAATCTGGAACTGAATCCCACAGGAGGAGAAGATGTGCGCTGATGCCATTTTCTCTGTCCCAGAACCCAGAGACCTGCTTAACCTGCCCAATACTGAACACCCTGCAGGCTGAGACTAAGGGGTGATCTCTGCACCCCTTTGGTATTGACCATCATTGGCACAACACTGAAGAGACAGTCTGGCTTGGAAACTCGGACACCCCACTCTTGATACTGGACCATTCACAGACACATACAATAGGAGTGGAAGACTTAGCAGCATACGAATAGGGGTGAGTCTTGATCAAATCCAGACCCCTTCCCCCAGCAGCCTGTGGGGCATCTGACCTATGTGGAGAGAGGCCTGATTGACCACAATGAGAGCAGAAAGGAGGGTTTAGAGATGGGAGCCTGCTAGGGACATGCCAATATAAAAAAAAAAAAAAAGGAAATTAATCAGAAGGTCCTGAAATGGCCACAGAATATAGCTCAAGACTCACAAAACTTGTTGGTTTGGCTGATTATCTCTATACATGTCTATCTTTGTGTGTGTGCCCTGATTTGATTTGCCCCTTTTCCTCCCTCTCTTTTTGCATATGAGTATATTTGAGGGATGTTGGTGTTTATTTGTGTGTCTAACCATTCATTTGTATGCCTGCTTATTTTTCTTTTTCTTTCTTCTTCTTTCCCTTCATGTTCCTTTCTTCTCCCTTCTTTCCTTCTCTGTTCTTTTCCTTTCTCTTATCTAATTTTGGTTTCAGGGGGTATACATATGGTCCCACTGCTTGGACATATTGTAAGGTGGTGGGAGGTGGGTTCCAGGAGGATCACATCCCAGTAAGCAGAAACTGTGATCTACAGGTAGCTTCTGAACCTTAGCACCTTCTATTACACCTTAATAAAACCTCAAAATTGCAAAAAGACAGCACAACCACCCCTCCCCCACCTCTAGTCCAACAAATCCAGGATCTCTATCTAAAGAAAAATAGAGGGGGTTGAAAGCTATCCTCTCGCCAACTGAGTAACAAAATTAAAGAAGAAAAAAATAGGAAAATATTCATCACAAATGAAAATTCAACAGAAAAACACAGGCACCCCTGAAACCCCTGGAAAAACACTGCCTGAGAATACAGACTTTGGAGCTCAAACAATGAAGATCCCCCAGAATGACTGGTCTCAAACCACAAATCCAGATATCACGGTATTGATGGAGAGGATGAATAAAAATGAAGAAAGACTAGAAAAAGGAATGAAATAGTTGAAAACTGAGATGATAGCAATAAAGAATACAGTGGACAAAATAAATAACTAACAGACAAGCATGGAAAGCATAATTAATCAAGCAAAAAAACTCAGAGCTTGAAGACAGAAATATGGAATTAGCCCAAACTGCTAAAAACATAGAAAGGAAGCTTAAAAAGATGGAACGAATTTTTCAAGAGATGTGCAATAATATTCAGAGGTCAAACTTACACCTGATCAGAATTCCTGAGGCAGAAAGAGAGACAGAGAACACCTTGAAACACATATTCTGTGAAGTTATCAAAGAAAACTTCCCTCATCTCATAAGAGATGCAACCATCCAAACACAGGAGATTCAGAGAACACCTGCAAGGCATCAAATAAGAAGACCAACTTAGAGACACATAGTAATTTGCTTACACAAAATAAGTATAAAAGAAAAAAATCCTAAAGGCAGCAAGAGAAAAGTTAGACTACCTACCAGGTAAGACCAGTTGTAATAGCAGCAAACTTATCTACAGATATGCTGCAAGTTAAAAGAGACTAGACTCCAATCTTCAAAGTCTTCAAAGATAAAGAATTTCAACCAAGAATTTCCTAACCCAACTAAGACAAGCTTCATCAGCAACAGAGAATTAAAATCTTTCCCAAACATCCAATCCCTGAGAGACTGTGCTGCTTTCAGATCAGCTCTACAAGAGATGCTTAAGAAGGTATTAAGCACAAAAGAAAGAAAAAAAAGAATGGCCACGTACTTCCCAAGAGGACAAGAAAACACAGAATCAGCAGAGAATATATTGCACCTGTAAACTTGAAAACACACATACATCAACCCAAAAGTTAAAAGAACAAACAAACAAAAAAACTTTATAAGAGCCTCATGATAGGGATGAACTCTCACATTTCAATAGTCAGGCTAAATGTGAATGGACTAAATGCGCCACTGAAAAAAGACACAGAATGGCAAACTGGATAAAAAACATAACCCAACAATATGCTGCCACCAGGAAACATATCTCACTACAAAGGACACCCTCAGACTCAAAGTTAAAGAATGAAAAACAAACTTTTAGGTGAATACAAAAGAAAGCAGGAGTCATAATTTTAACATCAGACAAAACAATCTTCAAGCTATCAAAAATATAAAAAGATACAGAAGGACATGACATAGTTATAAAAGGTTTAATCCATCAACAAGAACTATCTATCCTAAATATATATGTATCCAACACAGGGACACCTGGATTTATAAAGCAACTACTACTAAGTAAACTGAAAAAGGATGTTGACTCTAATACTACCATAACTGGGGATTTAAATGCCCTACTCACAACCTTATATAGATCATCAAGACAAAAAAAATCAATAAGGAGATCCAGAACCTTAATTTGACACTAGACCAAATGGACTCAATAGATACCTATAGAACACTCCACCCAACAACCATGGATTATGCATTTTACTCATCACCACATGGAACACACTCCAAGATCAACCACATCCTCAACCATAAATCAAGCATAACAAATTCCATAAGATTTAAATACTATTATGTACCTTCTCAGACCACAGAGGAATAAAAATAAATATCAGCACAAACAAAGTCTCCTAAAAACACACAAAGACACGAACACTAAATAACACAATGCTGAATTATCCATGGTTCAACATAAAAATCAAGACACAAATTAAAAGATTCTTGGAAAAAAATGAAAACAAAGGCACATCTTACCAAAGCCTCTGGGATGCCATGAAAGCAGTACAAAGAGGAGAATGTATATCTCTATGAACATATACCAAGAAAATAGAAAGATCACAAGTCAACAGCCTAAAAAGTCACCTAAGAGTGTGAAAGGCAAGACCACCAAAACCCTAACTTAAGCAAAAGTATCCATATCACCAAAGTAAAATTCCAAATACAGGACATAGAAGACAAAAATATCATAGAAATAATCAATAAAACAAAAAGCTCATTCTTTAAAAGAACAAGATTGACAGACGCCTTAGCCAGACTGACAAAAAAAGAGAAAAAAAAGTCCAAATAAACACAATCAGAAATGCAAAAGATCAAGTGACAACTGACTCTAGAGAAACACAAAAGATTATCAGACATTACTATGCACACATGCACGGAAACAAATTCAAAAACCTGTGAAATGGAGGACTTTCAGACATCACACAACCTCCCAAGGTTGAAACAAGAAGAAATCGGGACACCAGTAGACCAGTAGCAACCCAGGAAACTGACTCCACCATAAGAAAGCTACCTGCCCAAAAAAAGCCCTGGACCAGATGACTTTCCAGCAGAATTCTATAAAACATACCGGGAGGAATACCAATCCTACTGAAAGTATTTCAGACAATCAAAAACCGGAACTCCCCTAAAATCATTATATGAAGTTGACATCACACTAACACCCAAACCAGGCAAAGACCCAACAAAGAAAGGGAACTATAGGCCAATATCTCTGATGAACAAAGATGCAAAAATTCCCAGCAAGATCCTAGCAAATCAAATCCAACAACACATCCGAAAAATTATCTGCCATGACCAGTAGATTTCATCCCTAGAATGCATGGCTGGTTTAACATCCACAAGACCATAAATGTAATTAAATGCATCCACAGATGTAAAAACATGAACTACATGATTACATCATTAGACACAGAAAAGACTTTTGAAGAAATCTAGCATCCATTTGATAAAAACCCTGAACACCTAGGTATAGAGGGAACATACCTCAAAATAGTAAAAGCTATCTATGATGAACCCACAGCCAACATATTACTAAATGGACAGAAATTGAAAGCATTTTTCCTGAAAACTGGAACAAGACAAGTCTGTCCACTCCCTCCTTTTCCAAATAGTATTGGAAAGCTGAGCTATAGCAATTGGACAAGAGAAGAAAATCAGAGGTATCCAAATAGGAAAAGAGGGAGTTAAGCTATCTCTCTTTGTGAATGAAATGATCCTATACCTGGAAAACCCAAAAGAATCTGTCAAAAACCTCCTTGTACTGATAGAGGACTTTGGCAAAGTTTCAGGGTATACAATCAATGAGCAAAAGACAGTTGAAATTTTATACATGAACATCCAACAGACAGAGAACCCAATAAAAAGTACAATCCCATTCACAATAGCCACACACAAAAATGAAATACCTTGGTCTCTTCTTAACTAGAGAAATGAAAGACCTTTAAATCAAAAACTACAAAACAATGCCCAAAGAAGTCAAAGAAGACACAAACAAATGGAAAAATATTCCAGGCTCATGGATTGGAAGAATCAACATTATTAATATGTCCACCCTACCAGAGGCAATCTACAGATTCAATGTAATACCCATTAAATTACCATCATCATTCTTCTCAGACCTGAAAACAACAATATAGAAATTCATATGGAAACAAAAACAAATAGGTAAAACAATCATCAACAAAAGAAACAAAGTGGGAGGTATCACATTTCCAGACTTTTAACTCTATTCTAAGGCTACAATCATCAAAACAGCCCCGTATGGGTACAAGAACAGTCATACAGACCAACAGAACAAGATAGAGATTCCGGAAGCAAAACCTCAATTTCTCAAACAACTCATCTTCAACAAAGCCTCCACCAACAACCACTGAGGAGAAGAGAACCTATTCAGTAAATGGTGCTGGGAAAACTGGCTGACCACATGCAGAAGATTAAATAAAGCAGGACCCCTACCTGTCACCACACACAAAAATCATCTCCAAGTGAATCAAAGTCCAGAACATAAAACCTCAAACTATAAAATCTTAGAACACGCAGGAGAAACCTTTACAGAAATTGAAATAGGCAACCAATTCCTGATCAAAATCCCAGATGCCCATGCCATAAGAGATAAGATAGACAAGTGGGACCTCATTGAACTGAAAAGCTTCTGCAAAGCAAAAGAAACCATCAAGAGAGTGTGGAGACAGCCCACAGAATGGAAAAAATATTTGCTAACTGTATATCTGACAAAGGCTTAACATCCAGGATCTACAAACGACTCAAACATGCCAAAAGAGAAAAAAATAAGCAGCCCCCCTAAAAGAACGGGTAAAGGACATGAATAAACACTTCTCAAAAGAAAATATATGAGC
Source organism: Carlito syrichta (assembly GCF_000164805.1). Classification (NCBI taxonomy): domain Eukaryota; kingdom Metazoa; phylum Chordata; class Mammalia; order Primates; family Tarsiidae; genus Carlito; species Carlito syrichta. The sequence goes on from NW_007247650.1 coordinate 150,492, forward strand.
AGCCAACAGACACATGAAAAAACGCTCAACCTCACTAATCATCAGAGAAATACAAATCAAAAGTACACTGAGATACCACTAACAATAGTAAGAATGGCCATCATTCATAAAACAAAAAACAACAGATGCTGACAAGAATGTGGAGAAGAGGGAATGTTTCAATACAGTTGGTGGAAGTGAAAACTAATTCAACCTCTATGGAAAACAGTGTGGTGATTTCTAAAAGAACTAGAAATTGACCTTCCATATGACCCAGCAATCCCCCTTCTGGGAATATATCCAGAGGAACTCAAATCATTCTACAAAAAAGATACCTGTGTACACACGTTGGTTGCAGCACTATTCACGATAGCAAAAATATGGAACCAACCATGCTGCCCATCAAAACTGCACTGCATTAAAATATTCATTAAATTACCATTATCGATCTTCTCAGACCTGGAAACAACAATCTAGAAATTCATATGGAAACACAAACGACAACAAATAGCCAAAACATGGATCAGCAAAAGAAACAAAAAATGTGGTCCCTATATACAATGGAATACTATGCAACCATAAAGAGGGACAAAATTATGGACTTGGCAATCACTTGGAAGGATTTGGAATCTATCATACTCAGTGATCTGTTACAGAGACAAAGAACTGCGTACTGCACGTTCTCACTCATAAGTGGACCCTGAGCACCTCTCATAATACCATAAAACTGGGATTGACAGTAGTGGGACACTGCCAGGGGTCAGAGGTGGGGACACATCACATCAATAAGGATTCCTGATCCTAATCCCGATGGAGGGCAGTTCGATGGGAGGCCCAAAATTTCACCTGTACCGAAACCACTTATATACTCAATCCTGACTTGTACCCTCCAATTTTACAGTAAAACAAACAAATACACAAAAAAGAAATATTTGAAACACCCCACTACCACAAAAAAAAAATATTTAGAACAACAGCACTGGAACAAATGAATAGCCTTTCCCAAGGTGACTTCTTCCCAAAGGGACAGAAAATATTTGAATGTGTTAGCTTGAAAATCAATTGCAGCCGGGTTCAGTGGCTCAGCCTGTCATCCCGCGCCTTTGGGAGGCTGAGATGAGCAGATTGCCTGAGCCCGCGGGTTCGAGACCCGCCTGGGCAGGCGAGACCTCATCTCTACAATAAATCAAAAAATCAGCTGGGCGTGGTAGCGCATGCCTGTAATTCCAGCTACTCGGAAAGGCTGAGGCGGAAGGATTGCCGGAGCCCAGCAGGTCGAGGTTGTGGTGGCCGGGAGCGGCCACTGCACTCCAGTCTGGGCAACAGATTGAGACTCCAACTCAAAAAAAAAAAAAAAAGAAAATCAATTGCATGACCATCGAGGGCTTTGCCTAGCATAAATACTGCAGAACATCAGCTCCCCTGATATTGGGCAAAAAGAATATTTCTGTGGACATCTTAGTTTGGAAAGAATGAGTTCAGTCAATTCTCATTGCTGGCATTCCTTTCCTGGTCTGTGCGTGCCCCTTACCTTTCCCACAGGGCTGGGATGCTGCGTTGGTGATTTGACCCTTCTGCAGAGCATCCCGGGGGGGCTACTCTTTGGCAAAGAGCTTCCATGGAACAGTCATGGAGCAGCATCAAATTCTGAGATTTAGGTCAGTTGTTTTCCAGAGTATAAGTCAAAAGTGACAGCAATGTTTATAAAAAATCGATAACACATTAGTCTGGGCTTTATTTTCTCATCCAAATACTTGAGGTAATAAAGCATCTACTTACAGACAGGAGCTAAGTACATGTTGATAATTACATAAGGACATGTTGACAATTCACATGCTAAGTACAGTGTCTATATGCAATCAATAAATGTTAGTCACTTTATTTTTAATCAAAAGTAGGTGGGGCAGAGAACTGGCACTGAAATGTAAGGGAGAAAGCCAAGATTGAGGAACTAGAAAGATGCAACTGGGAATGCACATGAGTATCAGAAGGAAAAGACCCAAATGGAAACACCCCAGAAGACTGGAAAGAGACAAGCACATCTGGGCTCAAACACACTCTACCACCGCAGGACCCAGAGGCTAAACTACCTGCTATGAGCTTCTTCAACCTTGGAAACTCCTTAATCAGAGCAAAAGTTTGGGCACTGATTATTGTTCATATACTTGTGGAGATGATAGTTCTAGAATTCTCTAGCCTTTCTAAGCAAAACCTGCTGAATAAGGCATAGTCAGTGGCCATCTATAAAGTATGAGTTAGGAGAGCGGAGGAAAGCCCCACCGAACCGACCGGAAATTCCCAGGGGCCTGCCATTATAAATTAAACGTCTACTCAGCACTGAAACTATTCCTTAAAAATTAATCCACAAGAGGGAGAGAGGAGGAGTTTTTCAATGGGTATAGGCCTTCGGTTTTGCCAGATGAAAAATCTCTAAAAATCAGTTGCATGACAAGGTGCATATCATTGACACGCCTATACACTTAAAATGGTTAAGGTAGTAAATTTTATGTCATATGTTTTTACCGCAATAAGCAAAAGTTAACCCACAAGCATCTTCTGGTGTGTTCCACAGTGAGCAGAATATGAAACCTGCTTTGAAAAGTAAGGGTATTAAGTGTGGGGGGCAAGGGGAGAGTTGGCGTGTGTAAGCAGGGATCACGTTCCATAAAGAAGGAAAATTCCATGGAGGAACCCGGGCAGCCAGCAGTCCAGAGGAGGATGTCAGGCATGTTGGGAATGAGAAAGTAGAGAGAATAACGAGGAAGTTGAAGGAAAGTGGCCCGGACACAGGTGAAACGCTGGGGCATCTGTCACCCTGCTGATTCAGCTGGCCTGTCTTCTGAGGGATTCTCCTTCGTCCATGCTCATGTCCGTCTTTACTAAGGCTGTAAAACCCAATTTTCTAATGTAGGAATGTTATTCTTTGACCAAAAGACAGGGAAGAGCAATTGCCTGCTAGGACTTCCAAATAGGCCCTCGAGCCCATTTGTTGGAATCCATAAAACCACTAATGTCTTTGCTTTTATAAGTGCCTACTCGGAGTTTTGTACATCTTAGCTCACTTAATTTTTTTTTTAAACCACTATTATTTACATATTTAGTTAAGGAAATAAGACCAGTTAGGTAAATCTATTCAGTATCACTCAGTTAGAAAATAGGGGAGCTGAGAATTAAGTACAAATCTGTTTGACGAAAGCCCATTGTTAATTCCATTAAAGGACAAATACATTTTCGTTGGCTGTAAAATATTTGCTGGGTGTCTATAATCGCAAAGCATGATACAAAGACGCTTGCTGTGTGGAAAAGCAAAGAGGTATAAATCTAGTTGGGGAGATAAGCCATATATTCACAAGAAGATGGCTGCCACAAATTCAAGACAATCATCGTGAATGGCTGTATCCACTATTTATTGGCACAAAACGCTGCCTGACAAAACAGCAGAAAATGCGATGGCTTAAGACAGTCAGCACGTCTGTGGCTCACAAGGGTGCTGGGCAGGGATTTAGATGGGTCCCAGCTAGGCCAGCTCCCACATCTGGCAGTCAGCTAAGTTCAGCTGTTTAAAGAGGCTTGGCCCTTCTTCATATCATCCTTCAACACTTCTCAGGGGACATGTGGGGTGGGGGAAGCAGAGAGTCAATAGAGGAAATGAAACCACACACAGGTTATTTTCAAGCCTCTATGAATATCCCACGTGGCTACACTAGGATGGGAAGGTGGGAGGGGCAGAGGCTGGGCTGTAGGTCTGCAGCAAAGGAAACTGCCAAGTTATGTGGTAAAGAGCACAGACACAGGGAGAATGAAGAATTGATGTCACTGATGTCAGGAGTGCAGCTGAGTTAAAGAACAAGTGATGGCTAAAACAGAGAGGGTCTGAGCATTTGCAGTCTGCAGGGCCCTATCCTAAACATCTCACGTAGTCTCTTAAATAAGTCTGGAAGCTACTGTAGCAGGGAGTGATTACTAACCCCATCCGGTAGATGAGGACACGGAGACAGAAAAGAGGTCCATTACGTAGCCTGTGTCAGCCGATGGCAGAGCCTAATTTAAACACTGGCATATCTGACTCTAATGCCCCGTTTCAGTTTAAACTTCAGAGAAAAGTATTTAAAGTCAGGCTAAAGGGGCGATTTAAATGTTTAAATACAGTTTGGAAAAAAATAAACTTTAAAAAATTCCAGTCACAAGCTCTACATTTGCTAAAAACATGTTTCACAGCAATTCTTTAATAATATTTGATAAATAGATCAAGCCGTTGAATATTTGAGTTGCATACAAACACATCTTCTGTTTTGCAAAACTCTCCATGAAATCAACAGAAAACAGTTTTCTTCTGGCCTAGAAGCTAGGGATTATGTGAGCGTTATGTGCTAAGGAATGAGAAAAAGTGAGCAAATGTGCTAGCTGGCATAGTTTTACATGTACAGATTTAAGAAGGTATTACAATGTATCTTTTAAAATGAAATTAAAGCTTCTCAAGCGGCCAGCACACCATTGCACTGAATTTAGAAAACTGTAAGCAGGATAGTCACAAGCTATGCCATTTGCCAACACGGTCCATTTCATTTTGTTCATTACTGTGGTGCATTTATTACCAAGAGCAATAAATCATGGAGAGGTTCAGCAAAATCTGGCCTCTGAAACAGATGCGCTGGCAAGATTCAGCCCAAGGTTTGATCAAGACCATCCCCCACCACTCCCCCCACCCCCCCACCCCCGCACAGCTATAGAAACTGTAGCTCACTTTTGGCAACAGTACATTTCGATTTCTTTTCCATATTTTTTTGTTTCTTGTAGCTCCTAACCGTGATGATATCTCTTAGTTTGTGCTACACTCCTGCAGTCTGCCTAACAACAGGCTGGGGATCAGGAGAGAAGAAAATCCTGAGTCATGAGTTATGGCTGTGTAGACAGTGCTAGAGTCTGAAAAGGATTCCACCCTTTTCTTTCAAGAAAGCGATTCTTTGGCCCTGGTTTCCTGGTTGGACATCTGCTTAGGCAACAGCCTTGTTGACGTGGCCTGGGTTTTAGATCGCAGGATAGAGACCAGTCTGCTTCAGAGCAGCCAGAACTCCCTGGGGTTAGCTGAACCAGGATGGTGTGTCCCGTGGACAAAATGGATGCCTCCGAGGGTAACCGTCTTGAGCAATCTTGCCCCACCCAAGTACCCACTCGAGGGCTGTTCATCAGGCAGAGACCTCACTAAAAAATTCTTTGGAATAGTACGCCAGCCTTGGGAGTTAAACTTGCTGACTCTGCATAGCAAGGGGTAGTCTGCAGGTGGACCTCTCAGAATCTCACACGTGTGTCCCCAAGGAGCCAGCATTTGGATACATGCCACAGAGGAAACGTTGAACAGCAATGCCCAGCACAAGGCTGGATTACAACCTTGTGTCCAATTAAGTACCAAAAAAAAATAATAATCTATTCTCTCCTGCCATCTCCTACTCCAGAAAAGCTAGAAACACAGTAGAGAGGAGAGAGAAAGCTTGCAACACTAGACTATGTTCTTTTCTCATTCCATGACCTTCATAGACGTGCCTGGCCCATGCTAAGAGGAGGGAAGACGATAACCTATGTTTAGACCAAAGTTTTCACTTGGCCTGGACTAGACTGGAGTTGTTGATAACTGGAAGCGACTGGAAAGCCATGGGATGAACCACAGGGGAATAGAAACAGGAGATGCGTCTGAGCCTGGTTGAAGGAAATGACTGGAGAAGAAGATTACGATTGCATCTCAGTCTCTTTCCCAAGTCAGACTCTTCAGTAAACCCCTGTCTCTTATCTGGGTCTAAATCGGCTCCTGTGAAAATTGAAGCTCCTTTGTTTGTAACATTCCCTAAGAGCCAGGCTCTTTGCCTTGAAGACCAGACGTTTCATGTGACAACTGGATATTGTAATGCTATACACAGCGCGCAAAACAGCCACATTCCATCTTCAATTTCAGGTTCTGCTATAGCGAACAAAACCAGCAAAATTAGCATTCAAACCCATCAGAAATGAGTAATGAACATTCACCAATGTTGACATCATCACCACAGACCTCACCCCTTCGGAGTGGGAGACACCAGTCCAGGTGTCAAAACATGATTAGCTTTGGTCCTGCTTCAGAATAAATTAAATTTCTCAGTTTCTCTATCTCTTCAGCCCAATATGTGCAGTCCTTTCTCTGAAAGTTGTTTAGCAGATGCAGTGAAACTTTTAAATGTTCTTTTTTAGCATTCAAAATGCTCTCTGTGTTGAGTTTTTCTTTGGGGGGTAATTTCAGTTTTTCATGAAGGCAATCATGAACCACTGGTCTCCCATTAATAATTAACAAATCACTTGATCATTTCTTTTAGACTATTTCTGCCTTTATTAAAAAGCGACATCAGAAACACCGTTCTGAGTTCTAAAGGGATCCTTTCACGGTAAGGGTGTGTAAATTTTTGTAAAAGTCTAGCAAACTTACCAATAAATCAAGTGACATATACTCATGTTTGGGATTAAAAGGAATCCCATATGAAATTAGTATACCAAGTAGATTATCCCCAGCTTATTTTCTTTCCTATAAAGTCTATTTCCTATTCACTGGACTGGCAAAAAACAAGCTCAGCTGATTTTTTAAAATCTTTGTTATTATTGGGTGAGCTAGGAAACACCAGCACCTCAACTGCAAAAGCGATTGTGTCAAAAGAAAGCATCCCCCAGGCTGTGGGGAAGATAAAACAGAGCACACTGGAAAGATGAGCTTGAGTTGTGTCTGCCTTCCAAATCCTTAAAGCCTCAGGACTGATGAGGAGTTCAAGGTAGTTTGCAAAGCAGAGGCCTTTTCAGCAGGCCAACTTGTGAGCAAAAAATAAATAAAGGGAGTGACCTTAAAAGCATAGAAGTAAATGGCTTGCCAGATCAACCTCACAGCGTAGGTGGATACAAAACAGGTATCGTGTCATGAAGGAGTCCACAGAACATGGGGATAAATAGTCAATGTTATTACTTAACCACAAGAAAGTTGTATATTTAAAGTATAAAAAAAACTCCATTTATAGGATGATCTAAGTTTTTCTTCCTAAAATTCCAATCTAAATTATGCTTGTTCTATTAGTGGTCCTGGTTTAATTCCTACCACTCAAGCAAGTGATAATAGATAGACCCTCAGGACACTGTTGTTAAATAAGATGTTCACCTTCCCTAAACCTTGGGCCCAAACCACTTTCACAATAGTAGCTGGGAAAAAGAAGATCTGCTTCCGGTCTACTTCTGCGGCTGAGAACGGGGCTCACAGGGGATGCTATGGCTTGAGCATGTCTCCCAAAAGTTTATATGTTAGTAATTTAATCTTCAATGCAGCAGTATTGGAAGAAAAGGACTAAGAAGGAGTGATTGAGTCATGTGAGAAGAGTGCTCATAAATGAATTAATGCCATTATTATGGGAGTAGGTATATTATCAAAAGAGCAGCTTGGTAAGAAGTTAGCCCAGGCCGGGATCGGTGGCTCAGCCTGTAATCCCAGCACTTTGGGAGGCCGAGGTGAGTGGATAACCTGAGCCCGTGGGTTCGAGACCTGCCTGGGCAACTTGGTGAGACCTCATCTCTACAATAAATCAAAAATGAGCCGGGCGTGGTAGCATGTGCCTGTAATAATTCCGGCTACTTGAAAGGCTGAGGCGGAAGGATCCCCAGAGCCCAGCAAGTCGAGGCTGCAGTGGCCGGGAGCAGCCGCTGCACTCCAGTCTGGGCGACCAAGTGAGACACTGACTCAAAAAAAAAAAAAAAAAGAAGGCACACAACCTACATCTCATTTGCCGCTTAGACCTATAAGCTCAAAGGATATATTTTCATCCAAGGATACCAACTCGGAGGATGTCAGCTCACGGTTGTTCTCCGAATGACTCCTTTGAGTGTCTCTAGTTCACACTCAAAAGACACCTGAAAAGTACTCGTACTTCATTTAGGCCATGATATATATCCAGGTGCTACTTTTCAATTCACATAGGTGAGGCTGAGCGGATTAGAGTCAGGTAGACAAACAGAAAGAACTGTGAACATGGAGAGAACAAAAGATATTGGCCCCCTTAAAAGCAAACTTTTATTCTTTTTTTTTCTGTTATTTTATTTTTTTATTTCTATATTTTGAGAGACAAGGTCTCACTTTGTCATTCAGGCTGGAGTGCAGCGCCATGGCATCCCTCGCTGCAGCTTTGACTTTCTGAGATCAAGCTTTCCTCCCACCTCAACTTCTTGAGTAACTGGGACACAGGTGTGCACCACCATGCCTGGTTAATTTTTTTTTTAATTTTTTGTAGAAACAGGGGCTTGCTATGTTGTCCAGGCTGTTCTCAAACCCGTGGGCCCAAGCAATCCTTCCACCTTAGCTTCCCAAAGCGATGGGATTACAGGAGCGAGCCACCATGCCAGCCCTCAAAGTAAACTTTTGAATGGGCAAGCCATTGCCAGAGATCCTAAAAATCGGTGCAGCTACTGGATCACCCTTTTGCTATGAAGTGGTCTTCCACCTACGCTGTTGAGTGATATGGTTCTTGCCTGTCTAGAGTGATGACGACTGGGTCCCAAAGACGAGGGACCCGTCAGCTCCATGGGCTCCTTTACTTTCCAGTGTAGAATGCGTCTGTGCTGCGACCATGAACCTCTACCAAAATGTGTGTGCTCTGTGTTATTTAAAGCCAATTTTTCACCGCTTTTCATTGATTTTGCATAGTGAAACACAAAGAACAAGCAGGAAACCCATCATTTATCCTCGTTGGAGCATTCAGGGAGTGTCACATCTAATTTGTGTGAAAGATGTACTTTAGTAGTGTTCAGAATAAGCGCAAACAAAATGTAATGGCGTTTAGGGTTGAGGGTACCTCCTCATTTTACAGATGAGAAGCCCACTGTCCACAGGGTAAAGAGGCTCGCCGAAGAGTGTGTTGCAGAACAGAATTTAACTTGGGTGTGTGCCCTACTCGCCCCCAAACTCTGCCACCAGTTCAGGCTGGCTCCACCTGCTCTCAGGTAAGGTCGCCCCTTGCTAGTGGAGATGTTTTCTCTCAAGCAACTCCACCTTGCCACCCTGCCCTAAAGCACAAGCTGACACCACATCAGAGGGTCACCCTCTCCTTCCACATCTGGTAGTCACGTTTCCTGTGAACCATAGATCAGTAGGTATGAGCCGAGAGATTCGAAGAAAAGTCATCCTTGATCTCAGCCCTTACACCTCATTGGGTCTTGCCAGATTTTTCACAACTGTGCGGTTTGGCAGTAGCCTCACATGTTATTCTTTCATGATACCTTCTCCTGACTCTTGGATTCAAAGAATATGAATATTTTTCCTAATTAGGAGTCCCATTCCACACTTACAGTATTTATTTCCACTTTGGGGCTCAAGCAACACTCCTCCCTGACTGCCCTACTTGAGGTCTGTCTACCCATTTTCCTGGTGTGGTAGTCGCCACTGGTACTTGATGTGATCTGAATGTCTGTGTTCTCCCAAAATTCTTGGAGCCCTCTTAAATGGGATTCATGTCCCTACAAAGGAGGCCCGAGAAAGACCCCTTACCCTTTCTGCCACGTGAGGACACAGCAAAACGATGGTGGTCCAGTGGATACAAAAGCAGGCTTTCCCAGACACAGAATCTTCTGGGACCTCGATCTTGGAATTCCCGGACTTCAGAACGGTGATCAACCCATTTCTGTTGTTTGTTTGTATTTCATCACAGCAGTCCAAGTAGATGAAGATAGTACTTCACCCAGATCCTCTTCATTGAACTGATATGCCTGTTCCAGCTGCTTGGAGTACCGGAAGTTGCCCCTGCCTCTGGAAAATGACTCACAAACAGAAAGCATCTCACCCGAGGGTACAGGGGGACGGAGGGAGAGGCAGTCCAAAGCCAATGACTGATTCAACAAGCACACAAGGCCAGTCATTTACCCCAAAGAGAGACAGCTGTGGTGCATGATTTGCACCACGTTCTTAACCCTCTCTTTCCCCCACGGACCATGAAAGGCTAACCTTTCCTGAGGCTCCATCCTCAATCATTCCATCTCCTTCCTCTCCTGCTCGCCTCACTCTCTTCCAGGTTTTCCTGAAGGTTCTCCCTCATGAGATCCCTTGCACCCAAATCTTGAACTTCCTTTCTAGAGAACTCAGCCTAAGATACCTGGCCTTGCAGGCTAACTCTCACCCCTCACTGAAGACACTGGCTGCTGTCAGCGCCCTGACTCCTGAACCTTGGGGGGATTTTGATTCAAACTCAAATTCTAGGATATACTAGCTACCCAGAAAATTTGCCAAATTATTTAACTTTTGTAAGCTTCGATTTCCTCATTTCTAAAAGTAGATACTCGTAGAGAACGACTGGGAGAATTAAAAGTTATAATGCTGCTAAACGTTTCTAGGCTGGTGCTAAACACATTTCCTCTGATATGCTAACATTAGCAATAGCAGCAGCTAATATTTCTTGGGCATTTATTATGTTCCAGGCTTTGTGCTGAGTCTGTTACATTCATTATTGCGTTTAATCTTCACACCAGCTCCTTGAGGTAGGTTCTACCGCCACTTTCCGGAGAGAGAAGCGGAGACTATAACTTGACCGAAGTCTCGTACTCAGGAAACAGTGCTCAGATTTGAGCCCAGGCACTCTGACATGATCCTGGATGATTGTCTGCCGTCACTGATCCTCGGCTCACACGGGCATGATACAACTGCGGGCAAGGGCTTTACGTGTATCAGCCTCAGCTAACCTTTGTGCTTTAAATGGGCCGTCCAATGACATCTCCCCCAAGAAGGGCACAAGGTCCTAATTCCAGGCATCTTGGTGGATCAGCAGAAAGAAAACATGTTTGCAGGCAGGATGCTGACTCCCCATATTTCACAAATCCTCCCCTATTGGAGCTTGCCACTTCCTCTGTAAAACATTCAGAGCGGAGCCCCTGTCTCAGGGGAATTACGCGCCTGGTCACTAGGGGATCAGTGTTCCATTAGTTTGGCTGGACAGCTCCGAGTCGCTCATTGCTGCCCTCAAAAACATTCAGCACACCTTTCGGCAGGCAGAAAACCCGGGCCTGTTTTTGAAAAGCACCAGGGTCAGCTTCAACTTCTTTTTTACAGGCAGAGAGAGGAAGACGGAAAATGAAGACGAGATGAGTTCCTCTCTATTCCGTTGTGTCTTGTTTATTTTAGTTCACTCGCACAAGTATCTAGATAATGCTGAAGGAGAAAAGCTTCCTGCTTCTGCAGCCTCTTGCACGCTTTCACATGAGATAGAGAGTGGAGAAGTGAAGACAATGTTCCTCTGAACAATGAGCCTTTACGTGGGCATTTTCGTTAAGGAAACAGCCCATTGACACCAATAGAAGGTGTTCAGACGTGGGTCACACTTGGCCTCAGCCCTCTTTTGCTGGGGTAGACGGTGGGCGCTCAGCCTGGCCCTCGGTTTCTGAATGTCAATCAGAGCACAAACGTCCATAAGACACCCTTACATAAATTATACATAATGAAATGGGGCCTTAAAATCTGTCTCTTTTTCCCCCTTTCTGTCCCCATGAGAAGTCTAGCAAGTTTCTTTAATAATCAGAAAATATGCTTAGCAATTCAAAAAAGCATCACAGGATCACATTTTAGATACAATGGCTAAAAATCACAGGAAATAAGCCAGAAAGCAAGCGTTGCAAAATGAAACAAAGGAAATCAGATAACAAAACTTAATCACTTTAAATCATTAACTAAAAAAAAGAAAGAAAAATCACATGCACAGCAGCCTTACAAAACAGTACATTCAGTTCATTTTGTTTAAAAATGCATGTATGTATACACATGCATTTAATTTTAAATCTGGGAAGATATGCCCTAAAGTGTTACCAGCGATTGTCTCTGAGTGACAGAAACATATCTGTTATGGGTCGAAGTGCTTCTCCCTGAAAAATACGTTGACCTCCTAAGCCCCAGTACCTCAGAAGGTCATCTTACAGGACATAGGGTCAAAGTAGATGTCACTAGTTAAGACGAGGTCACACTGAAGTAGGCCTTTAATCCAGTGAGACTGTGTCCTTACAAGAAGAGGAGAAAGACATAGAGGGGAGCGGGCCACATGAAGACACGGACACACAAGGAGAGGGACATGGCGTGACAGAAGCAGAGACTGGAGAGATGCAGCTGCAGGCCAAGGAACGCCAAGACTTGACAGCCCCGTGAGAAGCTGGAAGGAGGCAAGGAGGGGTTCTTGCATCCGAGTTCCATCCGAGCCACCCTGCCGACATCTCAGTGCTGGACTCCTGGCCTCCGGGACTGTAAGAAAATAAATGACTGTGATTCTAAGCCACTCGTTTGTAGCACTTTGCTATGGCAGTCCTAGGAAATGAACCCAATAATGCTTTTCAATCTTTTGCTTGTTTGTAAGTGACTGTCAACAAAGCACATATAGTGATTTTGTAATTTTGAAAAGGTCATTTTGATCAAAGATGGAAGGGAGGGAGGGGAAGGAAGGAAGAAGGGAATTATTTTATTTTTACAATAAAATAATGGTAAAAATCATAGCGAACAGGAACCTTAAGATGCCAGCAGCACAGGCATGGATCTGTCTCCACCTGCCTCTCTCTCTCTGCCTCTCTCTCTCTGTCTCTCTCTCTCTCTCTCTCTCGCTCTCTCTCTCCCCCTTGGTCACTCCATTCACTGATACATAAGTATGTCTTACCCCCTGTTAAGTCCCTCCAAATAATAGCAGAGTGTCCCTGATCTGCTGTTCCCCTACCCTCCCCTATCCATCCTCTGTCCCATCGCCCCAAGGTCCTCCTCTCTGTGACAGCCTTGTATTTATTCAATCACTCACTGAGCACTACTCTGGTCCAGGTAATGGGCGGGAGACATAAAAATAAATAAGGACAGTCGTTGTCCACACAGAGTTCAGGCTCTAATGAAGCAGAAAGGCAAGAAATGGGGTTCATTAGAGCAGCAGATGTGACTCCACACAGAGTCCTGCAGGGGCTGCAGGAAAGCACGCTGGAGGGCCTAGAATGGAGCGAGGGCCCTCGCCAGACCTGGAAGGGGCGGGGGCTAGGGGAGGAGCCAGAGGCTGAAGCCACATAAGCACCAGTTCCACCCCAAAAAAAGAGAAGGAGGAAACAGCCCTGTGCAGATCCAGAAACGTAAGAGACCCATGGGGAATGTGGAGAGACCCAGAGGTGCCATTGGAGAATGGTGAGTGAGGCTGCTGGAGCTGGGGGGCGGTCCGCTGCCCACAGAGGGTCCGAGGTGGTGAGGTCAGAGCTCTGAACTCAGCCCTGCTGGCCAGGAGAAACACGGGTGAAGGTCAGGCAGGGAGAGTTGCCTGACCAGAGTCAGTTTTAGGAAGACTACCTGGGAGCAGTGTGGGAGATCACTTGCACGTGGCAAGAATGAAAGCAGAAGGAATCGTCGGGAGGCTGGACCAGAGGGAGACAGGCTGTCCTAGAAAAGCCGCCCTGGAGAAGGAGAGGAGGAGCCTGCAGCCACTGTGGCCGAGAGCGGATGCTCCCTGGCACACCTGAGTGTGACTCCGAGTTCCGTCACTGACCTTTTGCATAAAGTCAGGCCAAGTGACTTACCTTGTGGTGCCTCAGTTTCTCTCCTCTAAAATGAGAGCAATTGCAGGGTGTTCCTTAAGGAGTGGTGGTGAAGAATAAATGAATTAATATAGGTCAAGGGCTTTAACACTGTCTGACGTGTCTAACAGACCCAACCAATGTCATTAATGCACACCCACACGCACTTGTATATGAGCCAAAAGGCCTCTGTGGGCAAATGTGGACAGTGAGGGTCAGAGACAAAGTGTCATGCAATTCTCGGTTTTAACCTGGGCGTTGGTGTCTGTCTACTCTGCTTCTTTTTTCCTGGCTAGCTTCATTCCAGCCTCTTTTTTACACATGACTTTCTCCAGAAAGTCCCCCTGATCCTGCAAGTCTGGGTCCATTGTTTGTCCCGTGAGCTCCATGCGCTGTCGCCTCACAGCACAGGCCATGGGACTTCGTCACCGTTCTTTCTCGTCCAAACGGCGACCTTCATAGGAATTGGTGTTCCTCACTGTGTTGCCAGCACCTAGCTTGGTACTGGTGTTTAGTATATGTATGGTGAGTGTGCGAATGAGTGAATACTTTCATTCATTCAGACAAAGAGGAGAAGATGGTGAGGTCAGGTTTGAACATAAGGAGATGGAGGTATCCGGAGAATGTTCAAATAAGGTTGCCTCGTAGACTATTGCAAACGGGTTTTTCGAGCTCAAGAGAATGTGTCTGAACTGAAAAAGAGCATTAGCTGCCTCTATAACAGAATGGTCAGAAGACCTAGGGAGAGTAGAACTCTGAGGAAAGATTGAGTGACTCGCAGTGGGTTGGTCCGAGGTCTTTGCGCTCTGAGGTGTTAACTTGCTGTTCGTCAAAACCAACAGTAATCTCTTGTGGATTTGTGGGGGTTCCAGAAATTCTTTTTGGTAGAGGGAACTCTCTTGAAGCCCCTCGAAATACACCACGTGGGCAGTGTATAGTCTACCTGTTCTAGTCAGTTCTGGCTGCTAGAACAAAACCCAGGTGGCCCCCAAGTTAACAAGGATTCAGCCTACAGTTTTCAACTTGACGGTGGGTTGATTATAAACCAAGAAGCAAATATTTGTACCACAGACCGAGAGACTTTTAAGCAACATAAATTTCTCTCTCACAGTTGTGGAGACTGGAAGTCCAAGATCAGGGTGTCAGTGTGGTTGGGTGCTGGTGACGGCCCTCTTCCAGATTGCAGGCTGCTGATTCTTGTGTCCTCGCGTGGTGAAAAGAGAAAAAGAGCTTTCTAAGGCCCCTTTTATAAGGGTACTATTCCCATTCATGAGGCTCAACCCTCATGACCTAATCGCGCCCCAAAAGGACCCACCTCCTCAAACCATCCCATTGGAGGCTAGGATTTCCACATTGGGATTTGTTGGGACACAAACTTTCAGTCCATTGCACTACTGCTCGTCTGTTAGTCTATCTCTATAGCTAGTGCTGATGGAGGGCTTGCTGTGTCAATGCTTTGATGCTCATTTACTCATTACAGTACTTTGAGGTAGCTCGTATCATTATCTCCAGGTCACAGATATAGAAACTGAGGCCCTGAGACACACCCTGCTGTGACTTCCTCTTAAACCATAATGATAGCTCTTTAGAGACATTAGAAAGCAAAACTGCTAAAGCCAACTGTCCGGGGGATGAAGAGAGTCTCTAAAATCAATGAATTCCACGTGGTTTGCCTAAAAAGTCTGAAGTTTTTATCCACCAAGAACAAAGCCCCATCTTTAATATAAATGCCTCAGCCGGGCTGGGTGGCTCAGCCTGTAATCCCGTACCTTGGGAAGCTGAGGTGAGTGGATGGCCTGAGCCCGCGGGTTCAAGACCTGCCTGGGCAGGCAGGATCTCATCTCTACAGTAAAGCAAAAAATCAGCCGGGCATGGTAGTGCGTGCCTGTAATTCCGGCTACTCGGAAGGCTGAGGCAGAAGGATC
>NW_007247650.1:165972-216804 GCF_000164805.1 Carlito syrichta
ACGCACTGCACTCCAGTCTGGGCGACGGAGTGAGACTCCAACTCAAAATATACATATATAAATAAATAAATATATATATATAAATGCCTCTTCTTGACCTTGGTTGCTGGCAAAGCCTCCCGGGCACCAATTACTGACAGCTGATTGAACACATTAAATCAGCCCACAGAAATAAGTCAGACTCTATTAGTCACTCTGTCAAAATGCGAAGTCTCTTTATTTATTATGAGTTATTCATAAACATCAGGACTAGACTCTGTAACTCAATACCACCTGCAATGATTCCTGAAAGTGGCAGTATTTTGCCACCACGATCTGATTAATTGACCTGCTCAAACAGAGCTCCAAATCAAGCATAACTTCCCTTTGGCAGAAGTGTATTCATCCTCGTCTCAAAGCCAGCCTTCTCGACGCATCAGGGGAGAACAACACACAGCACATCCAAGGGAAACAACTAAAATCATCTGAAACAGTATGGACGTTCCAGTAAGGAAATATTCATAAGCTCTTAGTCTTCTCTTTTTAAAGAAACCTATACAACGGAGCACACACTTGACAATTTCAAGCATGTGTGCCCGAAACAGGCCCATGAAATTTGTCTGCGGTCAGGGATATGGGGTTCTTGGCAGCAGGGGTCGAGACGCCCCGTCCTTGGGGGGCTGGCTTCATGGCTGCGTTTACTTTGTGAAAATCCACCCGATGCACACCGTTCCTTACATATGTCCTACTTCCGTAAAAAGTTTCTCAAAAGTCAAGGTGGGGAGGCGCTAATTCATACTCCGTCAGCAACATCAGCCAGAGGTTTAACTGAAGATGACACTATCCCAACCCTTCCACCTCCGAAATGCATTCTGATGGGCAAATCACATTGGATAAACTCCGGTTTGCTCACAATAAGAATAATCCTGCCGGGCTCAGTGGCTCAGTCTGTAATCCCGCGCTTTGGGAGGCCGAGGTGAGTGGATTGCCTGAGCCCACGGGTTCAAGACCCACCTGGGCAACTTGGCGAGACCTCATCTTTACAATAAATCAAAAAAAAAAAAATCAGCCGGGCGTGGTGGCGCATGCCTGTAGTTCCGGCTACTCGGAAGACTGAGGTGGAAGGATCGCCAGAGCCCAGCAGGCGAGGCTGCAGTGGCCGGGAGCAGCCATTGCACTCCAGTCTAGGCGATAGAGTGAGACTCCAGCTCAGTAAAAAAAAAGAAGAAGAATACCTATGCCACAGATGGATTAAATATGGCCATGTAGGCTGGGCACAGTGGCT
This sequence comes from Carlito syrichta, assembly GCF_000164805.1. NCBI lineage: Eukaryota > Metazoa > Chordata > Mammalia > Primates > Tarsiidae > Carlito > Carlito syrichta. Next base: position 167,237 of record NW_007247650.1, read on the forward strand.
CACGCCTATAATCCAGCACTTTGGGAAGCAAAGGCAGGAATATCACTTGAGGCCAGGAGTTCAAGATTAGCCTGGGCAACATAGTAAAACTCTACAAAAAATAAAAAATAAACACGTATATAAGACATATATGTTTATGTGTATATATAAAATGTGTCAGTTTGCAACTTGCTATGCAAATTAAGTATTATGTTACTATTATTGTTATAATGATGTTATAATCCTTAATTTCAAGAATGGTGCATACCACTCTTTCCGACAGAGCCTGGGCAAAGGAGTTAACGTGTTGATTTTTTCAATTCCTATTTGGATCAGCCCATGTATTAATACAAGGGTTAAGCTAGCTAGAGACCAATATTTTGGCATGTCTACAGGTCTTGAAGCTCCCTTGTTCAGGACAGTCTCAGGCAGAGCCAGCATTTTACCTGGAAGAGCTAACAGTCCCTGGCATGGGATTCTCCCAGACCTTTTCCTCAAGACCTGACCTAAAATTCAAACATGAGTGAGACCTGTGGTTGACTCTAGAGAAGAATATTTTTCTAGCAGACTAGACTAGAGAGAATCTAGCAGGTTATTCTCGGGATTTTGCTAAATTATTAAATTCCCAGCCACTCACCAGGAAGTTCCCCCCTGCATGAAGGTAAACAGGAAAGGGGGGTTTATATCTCTAGATGATCAGATGTTTCACCATTTTATATTGGATGGGTGGGAGACAATAGCTTATCCTTTTTGTCTTAAGTCGTTTCTACAGAAAACCGCCTTCTGTCAGACTCATTCCTTTTAACATATTAATAAGCCAAATAGTTCATATTCTCCATCATTTTTTTCCACAAATTATAAATATGCATCAAGTGCTGAGGACTCTATTGAGAAAACCAGTAAGCTTCCTGCCCTCACCAGGCTTACAATCTAGAGAAGGCTTAGAAGGATCCAAGGACAGATAGGTGTGGTGAATACGGCACAGTGGGTCCTCGGAGCTAAGAGTCCTGGTATTCACTAGGAGGTGATGGGCCCAACTCTCCATTTCCATCACGTCTCATTCTCATTGGATGCTTTTATCGGAGCACACCCGTGAATTCTGAAACCATGAGAAACAGTGGTATTGGTTGAAATGGCTCCAAGAATTCAGGAAAATAAAAAAGCAGTACAGATCGGGGTAGTCAGAAATCTTAATGAGGAAATGAGACTCGCCATGCTTGATCTGATTCTTGTTTTCAGACCATTTGCCCTCACGCATTAAGGAAGGGTTTTAGCCTCTGCTCCACTCGAGCTACCAATGCAAACAAGCTTAGCACTTAGCAGAATCCCCAAGAACACGCTCGGCCAAAGCCCACCTGCTTGGCAGCCTGGCCATGTCTGTCACTTGACCTTCCGAGGAATGAAGCAGGAACCTCAAAGAGGAGGCCTTCTCGATGAGTTTTTCTGCCTAAAATAGACCTTAAACACCATCCAGCCCAGTGCTTATGAAACTGATTGCAACATATGAGTAAAATCAATTTGGTGAGTCTCAACCAGCATTTTTCTCTCAATGAGATAGACTGGAATACAATGTGTCAGAAAAAAAAGAGCATCTTTTCATGAAACTTTTTATTTACGTAACTATTCATATATACATGCATATGTATACTGGGTTATGATGTAAAATGTATTTCTTATTGTGAGTTGCAACTAAAATGTTTCAACACCAGTGTTAACCTAACATCCTCATTTTATATATGAGGATACTGAAGCCCAGAAAAGCAGAGTAACTTGCCTGAAGACACACAGCTATAATTATAATCCAGCTCCTCTGACTCCTAGTTCAATGTTCTTGGCATTACACCAGCTATTCACAAACAAATTACGTTGCATTACATTCACCTTTTAAAATAGCATATTCCTGCCTATATAACTTGTTTAAAGATGCATGTACAATAACTCTCCACTCATTGCCTTAGAACTCTAACAAGATTATAATATCGACCTTTGCAGAGATCTACGCCAGAAAGACATGGAGTCTGGGGTAAAACCTGAAGGTGTTTAGTTTTTTGCCTTGTAAATTTTCTCACTGAATATGACGAAAGGGAATATAAACTTCTATTAAAGAAGGTATCTCTTAAATGGGTACTGCTTACAAAATAAACCATACAGTCCCAATTTCTCCTTTATGATCTAATTTTCTTGTCAACAAAGCCTAGAAATTTTCTTCCCCTTCAGGAAAAAAAATATATATATGCTTTAACTGCAGTGATGACCTTACCCCCAACCAATAAGAACGTGTAATAAATAATAACAACATGATTTTAAGGTTTATAATAGTCTTTAAATTGCAAAGAATTCTCTCAAGGGGTTTGAGTCAGGGAAAAAACATGTAGCATTTTCAATTAAGCTGCTTGCTGGCAAAAGTGCTGAAAAGAGAAGGAAAATGGATATGGATTTTCTTTGTTTTTGTTTCTTCTTCTTTAAATGTTTCGCAAATAATTATGCAAGGAAATTCAAGCTATTTAAATTGAACCCTAAGCCTGCAGAAAATATTTGTGCTCTTGTTTCCAAAGAGAAATTCTCTGAAACAATAACTGACACATAGGAAAATACATGCTGACGGGTGTTTCAAAGGCAAGAATTTTTATTTTTGTTTTGTTTTTTTCTTCAGGGCAAGTTTGTGAGCCATCATTTTTCTTGCAAGATTTCTCTCCCCAAGGTGTTCCATGCATGCTGCAGTAATAAATGAAACAGGTGCGATTCAAAATGTATGTAAGGACAACGTGGGCAGAATAGATTTGATTCGAATCCCAGGGTACTAGCCTGAGTGATGGGAAGTTTTTCCACTGAAACACCCAGTCTGCTGAGTTTACGTTATGTCCACGTCCGTGTTCTTCCCGTACCTGGCTTGTGTGCTCACAGAGCAATCAGGCTAATTAATATGACAAAATAACTTTGCACAAATCACTCAATAAGCTCTGACACATATCCAATAAAGGCAAGTCCTGACTTAACCAACATTTGTCTTTCAAATGTTGGCTTTTAATTTGGCTATTTGCTGCTAGACTCACATTTTCTCATTAAAAAACAGTGCAATGCTATTTCCAATAATAATCAATAATAATAATAGTTGATATTTATGAAGTTATTTTCTTGTGCCAATCATTGTTCCAATCATTTTACATGTTTTAACTCATTTAATTTTCACAACAGTTGATAAAGTAGATAAAGGTAAGTTCCAAAGGGCAGAGAATTTGTCTGTTATCAAATGATAACACAGTACGTATCTAATGGCTCGTAGTGTGATTCAGTGGGGACTTGCTACCAGTTATTTCTACATATTGTGTTTTTTTAATATTTGTTTTTAATGATATTTGGCTTTTTTAATTTAAAATTTCTTATTATAGAAAAGTTGGTTCTCAACCTGCTTGCTGTGAGTGTACAGAAACACAACTGTCTTTGTATCCTGAGATTTTACCCACATTATTTATCGGTGTGAGGATTCTGACAGACTCTCTAGGGTTTTCTCGTTATACAATCATATCTGCAAAGAGGGATAACCTAACTTCCTCTTTTCCTGTCTGGATGCCCCTGATTTTCTTCTCCTGCCTGATTTCTCTGGCTAGGATTTCCAGTTCCATACTGCAGAAAAGCTTTTGATAAAATCTAGTATCCTTTCTTGATTAAAAGCCCTCAAACACCTAGGTATAGAATGAACATACTTCAAAAGAGTAAGCACCATCTATGATAAACACACAGCTAGCATATTGCTGAATGGCCAGTCCTATATTGAATACAAGGGATGAGAGTGGGTATCCTTGTTGAATTCCAGCTCTTAGGAAGACTGCTTCAACCTTCTGCCCGTTAAGTATGATGTTGACTACAAGTTTGTCATAGATGGTCCTTAAGGTTTTGAGGAATGTTCCTTTGATACCTAGGTGCTCAAGGGTTTTTGTCCAAAAGGAATGCTGGATTTTGTCAAATGCTTTTTCTGCACCCTATGAGATAGGCATGTGGTTCTTGAATGATTCTTTGTAAAAAGCTGTTCATGTGATGAATTATGCTTATAGACTTCTGAATGTTGAATCGGTCCTGTATCACAGAAATGAAGCCCATCTGGTCACGTGATGGATAATCTTTGAAATGTGTTGTTGGATATGATTTGCTAGAATCTTGTTTAGAATTTTTGCATCTATGTTATGCTGATCAGGAAAAATTGACCTGTAATTATCTTTCTTTGTTGGGTCTCTACCAATTTGGGGTGTCAGGATTTTAGCTTCATAAAATGAGCTATAAATATTTATTTTGGGTATCGAGATATTAGCTTCATAGAATGAGATATAAATATTTCCTTCTCAATTGCCTGGAATGCTTTCAGTAGGATTGGTATCAGCTCTTCCTTGTATGTCTTGTGAAATTCAGCTAAGAAACCATCCGGTCCAGAAATTTTTGGTGGGGAGGTTTCATATAACTGAGTCTATTTCCTGCATTGTTATTCGTTCATTTAGGGTTTCAATTTCTTCCTGTTTCAACCTTGGAAGGTTGTGCGATGCCAGGATTTTCTCTAGATTTTCTAGTTTATTTGCACACAGATGTTCATAGGACTCTCTGATAATCTTTTGAATTTTTTCAGAGTCAGTTGTGACATTCCCTTTTTCATTTCTAACTGTGCTTACTCAGAGAATCAAATAAAAAACACAATTCCATTCACAATAACCACAAGAAAATGAAATACTTTGGCATCCACCTAACGAAAGAAGTAAAAAACCTTTACAATGAGAACTACAAAACACTACTCGAAGAAATCAAGGATGATACAATGATACAAACAAGTAGAAAAACATCTCACGCTCATAGATTGGAAGAATCAATAGTATCACAAAGTCCAGTCTGCCCAAGGTAATCTGCAAACTCATTGCAATCCCTACCAAATTGCCAACATTATTTTTCACAGACGTAGAAAAGACAATGCAGAAATTCATATGGAAGTAAAAAAAAAAAAAGAGCACAGATGGCTAAAGCAATCCTTAGCAAAAGGAACAAGCTGAGGGCAACATACCTCCAGATTTAAAACTTTATTACAAGGCTACAGTAACCAAGATAGCAAGGTCTTGGTACAAGAATAAACACATAAGCCAATGGAACAGAGCAGAGAATCTGGAAATTAAGCTGCAGTTCCTCAACCAACTAATCTCTGACAATGCCATGAAGAGCAAACACGGAGGAAAGCAAATTAGCAAGTAGTGCTGGAAAAACTGACTAGCCACATGCAGAATAATGATCCCTATCTATCACCATATAAAAATTATCTCAAAGACTTAAATGTAAAACCTCAAACTATAAGAATCATAGAAAAATCTAGGGAGCATCCTCATGGACGTTGGAGTGGCAATGAATTAATGACCAAGTCCTCAAAAGCAATTGCAACAAAAGCTAAGACTGTCGGGATCCTATCAAACTGAAAAGTGTTTGCACAGCAAAAGAAGCCATCACATGGAATGGGAAAAAATAGTTACAAGCTATCCATGCAACAAAAAGCTAACATCCAGGATCTACAGGAAACTCAAACAAATCTAAAGAAAAAAAAAACCATTAAAAAGTGGGCAAAGGACAGGAACAGACACTTCTCAAAAGAAGACACACAAGTAGCCAGCAAACACATAAAAAAATGCTCAGCCTCACTAATCTTCAGAGAGATGCAAATCAAAACTACAGTGAGACATCACTTAACACTAGTAAAGATACTATCATTAATAAGTCAAAAGAAACAAAAACACTGCTTTCCACAAAGGTTGAACTAACTTACATTACCACCAACAGTGTAGAAGCATTCCCTTTACTCCACAGTCATGCCCACACTTGTTTTTTTGTTTTTGATTTTTCATTTCTTTTGATTTATTAATGGTAGTATCTTTACTGGTGTTAGGTGATGTCTCACTGCCCAGCCAGGGAGTGAGAAGTCAAAGTCAACATTCAAAGGCATAGATTCACACCAAGCCAAAAAGTTCAACTATCACTGGTCCACCCAACCAAGAGCAACAGAAGTTCAGTTGCCAAGCAAGTGGATTCAAGTGGCCAAGAAACTGAGTCAGTATTAAGATGTGCATAGAAATAAAGAAAATGCATGGGGGTGCCCAAGATTGGATGGCCTGAGACAAACTATGCCCATGCCGTCCAGTTTTCTTTTATTTTTCTCCAGTATCAGGAAAATATTTTTAAGCATACATTTCTAATATAGGTATTTTTAGTATGACATACATACATGTATCACTGCATTAATATATTATAGACATTATAAAGCATGTGCACAAAATAGATGCTTTAATGAGATTGAAATGGTTTCAAAATAATTGTTTGCCTATAAGACATCATTTTTCCCTGAAAGCAGATTTTACTGTGGAAGGCTAATGAGGGGATGAGCCTGGGGTGCTCAAGTGAAGGATGTCCTAAAACCCTTACAAAGACTCCTCAAGGAAAGAGGACAAAGGACAGTGAGAACAATGTCTTATTGGTCAAGGTAACATATTTCAAGAGGTGGGAATTTCAAGAATGTCAAATGCCCCAAAGTCATCGTGTGACTTGGCAACACCTTACTTGTCTGCTGCAAAGAGCTAGGCTTGACTTGAAAGCATCACTTTCATTTGCTCTTGATAATTTCTAAACTACATTTTATATGTTTCCCATTTACTACTTATAAAACTCTTGTGATCAGAGTCATTTTATGGAAGAAGAAACTCACAGTTACACAACCAGTACATCATGACCTTAAGATTCAAATGCTTAACAACTCGTTCTGAATTCATTAGTTTTTCTACTGTAATCAGCAGTCTTCTACTTATAGTGTTTAATAAATTTGCCTTTAATTATCATTTTTAAAAATGAATATTAATATTCTTTCCCACACACCACTAGATCATTGCGCATCCTAGAATACATTCACCATCCTACTTGGAAACCACTGATAAGCTGACTGAGGCAGCCTCTGTTTTTAACTATTGTGCTTGCTTCTTTTTAATTCATTCTATCTTTGGCTTAAGGTGGCCTTGCTCGTGGTAATAACTAAAGTGTAATTGTTATCAGAAGATAACAATCTTTCCTGATCTAGATTTTTTTCCACATAAAAATCAATATAAAACAAATAATAGCCAAGACACTGCACTCAGTTCCACATCACAAGCTCATTTTATGTCGTTTCCCAAAGACACAAAATATTAAGAAATGTATCCTTTCACAAATCAAATTAATTAGTAATTTGCTGCAGGCATAAATAGGCAACTCAAAAAAGAAATAGGAATAACCAAGTCATTAAAAGTATAGCCAGCCGGGCTCGGTGGCTCAGCCTGTAATCCCACGCCTTTGGGAGGCTGAGGTGAGCGGATGGCCTGAGCCCGCGGGTTCGAGACCCGCCTGGGCAGTGAGACCTCATCTCTACCATAAATCAAAAAATCAGCCAGGCGTGGTAGCGCATGCCTGTAATTCCGGCTACTGGGAAGGCTGAGGCGGAAGGATCGCCGGAGCCCAGCAGGTCGAGGCTGCGGTGGCCGGGAGCGGCCACTGCACTCCAGTCTGGGCGACAGAGTGAGACTCCGACTCAAAAAAAAAAAAAAAAGTGTAGCTAAAACAATGTTGACAAAGAACAAAGTTGGAGAACACATACTTCCAAATTTCAAAACTTCAAAGATATAGTGGTCAAGACACTGTGGTACTGGCATAAAATAGATGCACAGTAGCCCCCTTTATTTGCAGAGAATACCCTCCAAGACTCCAGTGAATGTCTGGCATAATGGATAGCACTGAACCCAATTGCTGTTAATCAGCCCACACCTCTACTCACCCACAAATGACTGTGGCCATAACTTTTGCAGTTTGAGCTGTGATGGCAAAACTAGCACAAATTTCTTATTCCTTCTTCACAGTTGCACAGACAGAAGGTTTGTCCTTACTGCAGACCTTAGCAACCTCGACATATTTTTTTTCCCCTTTCGTTCTTGCATAGAGAAGTTTCACCTGTTCACCTAAAGGAAGCACTTTGCTGCTTCTACTTGGCTTATCTGAATGGTCAGCATCACTATTCTTGTGCTTTGGGGCCATAATTTAGTAAAATAAGGGTGACTTGAAGTCAAGCACTGAGTGACAGTCTATTTGACAACCTGACACTGTTAGTGGGAATGCAGGCTAATTAAACCCCTGTGGGAAGCAGTTTGGAGATTTCTCAAAGAATTGAAAATAGTCTTGTCACTGAACACAAGAATCCCACTACTGGGTATATACTTAAAGGTACACAAATCACTCTACCATAAAGACACTTTCATGTGCATGTTTATCACAGCACAACAGCAAAAACATAGGTGCTCATCCGTGTGGAATGGATAAGGAAAATGTGGTACACATACACCATGGACTACTACACAGTCATAAAAAAAACGAAGGAAATCAAATGTCCTTTGCAGCAACACGGGTGCATCTAGCGACCATCATCCTGGGCAAAATATCACAGAAACAGAAAACTGAATATCACGTTCTTTCTAATAAGCAGGAGCTAGACATTGTATGCACATGAGCACAAGAATGAGAGCAACAGACACTGCGGCATGCCTAAAGAGAGAAGGGGGAAGGGAGAGAGGTGGTGAGGGCTGAAAACTACCCACTGGGTCCCATGTCCATCACCTGGTTGACAGGTTCAAGAGAAGCCCAGGCCTCACCATCATACAGTATTCTTGTATAACAAACATGCACACGTACTCCCTGATTCAAATGGAAAAAAAAATCTTAGGAATTATTCATTTCTGGAATTTTCCTTTTAATATTTTTGGACCCCTTTTGACTATGAGTAACTAAGAAAACAGAAGAAAATGCCAGAGGTAAGTGGGGATGACTGTATATATCAATGGAATAGGATTGAGTGTCCAGAAGTAATTTTTTACATATGTTTATGGTCAATTGAGTTTCAACAAAGGTGCTAAGGCAACTCAATGCGGAAAGACTAGCCTTTTCAACAAATAATTCTGAAACAACTAGGTATTGACCCCTCAAAGAATGAAGTTGGACCCCTTCCTCACATGCACATATGAAAATTAAAATGGACCAAAGACTTAAATAAAAGAGATTAAACCATAGACCTTTTGGAAATCATGAAAAGATGTTTAAAATCACTAATAATCAAAACATAAAAATTGAAATAATGAGAAACTATTTTTCATCTCTCCAACTGGTGAAAAAAATTCTAGAGACCAGTACAGACCAGCTTTGGAAGAAAAGGAACTCAGATACACTTTTGATGGCTGTTTCAATTGGCACTTTCTACAAAGCAATTTGGCAACATAAATCATTGTTGAAATGTTTTACTCATGAATTTCACTCGAAAATAATTATCCTAAAAACATATTCTACAAGGATACAAATCTGTATTCGCGAAGATGCCAACTAAGCGTTTTAAAGAAAAGCAGAAACCTGGAAGCAAAATAAACGTCTGTCATTCAGGGTTTGGTTAAAAACAGATAATAAACGAATAAGCAACCGTTGAAATTATTGATTGATATGTATTGTTTGTAGATATGAAAAATGCTGAGAATTTATTATTAAGGTGAAATAATTTGGCAACAAAATAGTGTATTTAGCATAATCTCATTTCTGTAAAAAAGGTAGAAACTATCTCAATTAGATGCTGCAATTAGAGCTGGCTTCCTTCTCCTCTTTTACATCTTTTTTAGTTTTGTGAAATGAGTTTATGTTACATTTATAATTTTTAAAAAATACGGATGGCATTTGGAAAAGAAAGAGACCCTTTTCTTAGCAAATAGGTATACAGCAACGTATATATCCTACTAAGTTTCACATAGTTGGTCTCACCTGCAAAAATAACATGTGATTGGAAATGTACCCCTACTCCCACAATTTTATCCCTCCTTATAATAGAGACTGAAATTTATTTAAGTGAAAACAAGACCCTAGAACCAGATATGACAATAAAATTACTTTTTTTAAGGAAAAGTAGCATATAACTCAAGCATTGAGGGCATGTCTTATCTTATTATTCCCACTCATTCTTCTTAACATTTTTCTCTCATGCCTTGATTCCCATCTCACCACCAGTATATTTTGTTCAATAAGTGTCTGCTGAATGAATTAGCAAGCTCAACCTAATATTGATAAACAAATTATTTTCTAAAAGTTTATTTTGGTAAAAAAGATATGGGAAGAGCCCAGGGATACTATACTAGCATAAAGAAGAGAAGACACATAATTTAATAATAAGCAGCCATTAAAACTGTTAATGAATGTGAATATTTCATTGACATTAAAAAGTGTTTACAATTTTTTATTAAGGTAAACAAACACCAACAAAAAACTATACATTCCCCTAGATGGAGAATACAGAAAATGAAAATTGACATCCAGAGGGAACACCCAAAGTGCTAAAGTTAAATTTTTCTTTTCTTTTCTTTTTTCTTTTTTCTTTTCCTTTCTGAGTCAAAGTCTCACTCTGTTCCCCAGGCTGGAAAGCAGTGGCACAATCACAGCTCACCACAGTCTCAACCTCCTGAGCTCAAGTGATCCTTCCACCTCAGCCTCTCAAGTAGCTAGGACTACAGGCTTGCACCAACACACTTGGGTAATTTTTAAAATTGTTTTAATAGAAATACTGCATAATCTCACTCATGATGTGGAATCTGAAAAATACTTATCTTGATACCGGCTGCCAGCAATTAGTGAAGAAGAAGACCAGGAACTCTCTTGCCAGGCAGGGCAAAGAGTAGAGACTCAGCTGCCAATATACCCTGTGCCCACTTTGCACATACAAAGACCAGAAAGCAACAGCAGATATGGGATTCTGGGTGCCAGACCCCCCACCCTGCCATCCTGTTCCAGGCTTGGACAAAGTCAGAAGCTCTGTTCAGTGAAGGAGAGGGGTGAGTGATTCTAAGAGGAGTTAGTTCACCCCCTTCCAGCACAACAGGGACTGAAAACTGGTTCAACTAGTATAGCAGTGAGATAGGGAATCTGCATTACAGTAACCTGTCACAGGGGAGTACAAGCAGCAGAATTAAACGTTTCTCCCTCTCTCACTGAGTGACAGAATAATAGAGAAGGAAAACAGACCTGTCACAAATGAGGAAAAATTAACAGAAAAACAGACAACCCTGAGAGTCCTAAAGAGATAGCATCTGAAAAAACAGTCATCAGTGTACAAACAATGGAAATCCACCAGAACTATCTACCCCAGCTGACAGCCACAGAAATCAGGGATTGGATAGCAAAAATGAATTGAAACCAAGAGAAACAAGAAGTGAAACTCAATAGAATTGTACAGAAAGTAAAAACAGAGTTGACCAACTTCAAAAAGTCTATTCTGAAATAATGGAAATAAATAGCTCCATCCTCTAAATAAATAATAAAATAACAAAGGGGCAGAGCTTGAAGACCAAAATATAGAATTAACCCAATCTGTTAAAAAAACATGGGGAAAAAAAACTTAAAAGGAAGAAACAAAGCCTCCAAGAGATGTGGGACTATATCAAGAAGCCAAATCTATGCCTGACTGGTATCCCTGAAACAGAAAGGGAAATGGAGATCACCTTGGAACAAGAATTCCATGAGGTCATCCAAGAAAATTTTCCTTATCTCACCAGAGAAGCAACCATTCAAACACAAGAGATTCAGAGAAGCCCTGCAAGGTATCACATGAAAAGACCAACCCCTAGACACATAGTAATTCACCTCCACAAAGTAAACTTGAAAGAAAAAATCCTAAGGGCAGTGAGAGAGAAAAATCAGACTACCTACTGGGGAAAACCCATCAGAATTGCTCCAGACTTACCTGTAGAAACACTACAAACCAGAAGAGACTGGAGTCAAATTCTTAACATTCTTAAAGGTAAGCAATTCCAACCAATAATTTTCTACCCCACCAAGCTAAGCTTCATCAATAATGAAGAATTAAAATCCTTCACAGAAATGCAATCCTTAAGATAATATGCTGCCTCCAGACCAGCCTTTCAGGAGATGCTTAAGGAGGTCTTAAACACAGGAAAAAAATGGACACACCCATCCCTAAAGTACAGGCAAAACAGTTAACAGAACGTACAGAGCACCCACAAAAATCAAAGCAGGCACATATATAAAAGTTAAAAGGAAACAAAGCAGCCCCTTAAGAGTCCCATGGCAGGGATTAACTCTCACATTTCAATAATTAACCTGAATATGAATGGACCAAATGCATCATAGAAAAGACATAGAGTGGCCAAGTGAAGAAAGATGCATGATCCAACAATCCGCTGCCTCCAGGAAAATCATCTCACTGCCAAGGACACCCACAGACTCAAAGTTGGAGGTTGGAAAATGATATTTCAAGTGAACAGAAAACAGAAGGCAGAAGTAGCTATTCTGATACCAGACAAAGCAGACTTCAAGCCATCAAAAGTTTAAAAGGACACTACATAATGTTAAAAGGCTCAATCCACCAGCAAGTAATATCCATCCTAAACATACAAGGGGTAGCAAAAAAAAAGTATACACATTTTAAGTATGACATTTGCTCAAAAGATGGCATCAATCACCATGTGACAGGCAAGACAGTCAAAGAAAATAGCAGAAGCACAGTTGAGCAAACATCATACTACACATTTCTATCATAACTTAATTCAACTTCAAAAGTAATGCATAGATAACATCTCTTAAATGTGTACACATTTTTTGGCATTCTCTGTATATGTACCCAACACAGGAACACCAGGTATTATAAAATAGCTACTAAATAAACTAAGAGAGAACGTTGACTCTCACACAATCATAGCTGGAGACCTAAATATTCCACTATCAACTCTAGATAGATCATCGAGGCAAAAAACCAATAAGGAGATCCAGAATCTCAATTTGGTACTCAACCAAGTGGACTTAAAAGACATCTACAGAACACTTCACCCAACAACTACAGAGTATACATTCTACTCATCTATACACAAAACATACTCCAGGATCGATCACATTCTCAGACATAAATCAAGCATAAACAAATTTCAGAAGATTGAAATAATACCGTGCGTCTTCTCAGATCAGAGTGGAATAAAAATAAACATCACCACCACCAACATCTCCCCAAAACACATAAAGACATGAACACTAAACAACATGGTGTTGAATGACTTCTGGGTCAAAATGAAAATCAAGACAGAAATTAAAATATTTCAAGAAACAAATGAAAATAAAGACACATCGTATCAGAATTTCCAGAATGCCATGAAATCAGTGCTAAGAGGAAAATTCATAGCATTGCATGCACACATCAAGAAAACAGAAAGATCACAAGTAAACAGCCTAACATCATATCTAAGGGAGCTTAAAAGCAAGGCCATCTAAATCCTGACCTCAGCAGAATTCGGATCACAGCCGGGCTCGGTGACTCAGCCTGTAATCCCACACCTTGGGAGGCTGAAGTGAGTTAATTGCCTGAGCCCGTGGGTTTGAGACCTGTCTGGGAAACTTGGTGAGACCTCATCTCTACAATAAATCAAAAAATTAGCTGGGTGTGGTAGCGCACACTTGTAGTTCCAGCTACTTGGAAGGCTGAGGCAGAAGGGCCACCGGAGCCCAACAGGTCAAGGCTGCGGTGGCCGGGAGTGGCCACTGCACTCCAGCCTGGGCAACAGAGTGAGACCCCAACTCAAAAAAAAAAAAAAAAAAAAAAAGGAATTCAGATCACTAAGATAAAGTCACAATTGTAGGCAGGACGTAGAAGACAAAATTATCATAGAAAAAAATCAGCAAGACAAAAAGCTGATTCTTTGAAAGGATAAATAAGATTGACAGACCCTTGCCAGATTGCGAGATTGAAAGTGAGAGAGAGAGAGAAAAACCAAATAAACACAATTACAAATGCAAAAGGCAAAGTTACAACTGACCCCAAATAAATTCAAAATACTATCAGAGATGACTATGCACACCTGTATGCAAATAAACTTGAAAACTTAAAGGAAATGGAGGACCTTCTTACATCATATCACCTCTCAAGATTGAAAAAAGAAGAAATGGACACTCTAAACAGACTATCCTGAAAATTGACTCAATCATAAGAAATCTCCCCACCAAAAAAAGACCCACACCAGATGGCTTCCTGGCTGAATTCCACAAGACATGAAAGGAGGAATTGACACCAATCTTATAAAAAGTATTGCAAGCAATCAAGAATGATGGAATTCCCCTCAAATCATTTTATGAAGCTAACACCATGCTGATACTCAAACCTGGCAAAGACCCAACAAGGAAGAGAATTACAGGCCAATCTCCTTGATAAACATAGATGCAAAAATTCTCAACAAGATTCTAGCAAATCAGATCCAACAACACATCTCAAGGATCATCTACCATTCCCAGGTGGGCTTCATTCCTGAGATGCAGGGCTAGTTTCAACATTCACAAGACCATATAATAATTCAATACATTAAAACAAGAACCACGTGATTATATCATTAGATGCAGAAAAAGCACTTGACAAAATCCAGCATCCCTTCTTGCTGAAAACCCTTGAACACCTAGGCATAGAAGCCACATTCCTCAAAACAGCAAGAACCATCTGTGATAAACCCATAGACAACACTTTGTTCAATGGGCAGAAGATGGAAGCCTTCCCCCTGGGAACAGGAACAAGGCAAGGATGCCCATGTCACCTCTCCTATCCAACATAGTCCTGGAAGTCCTCGCTAGTGAAAACAGAAAAGAGAAGGAAATCAGGGGCATCCACATGGGAAGAGAGGAAGTTAAGCTATCCCTCTTTGCAGATTATATGATTTTATATCTTGAAAACCCAAGGGAGTCCATCAAAAGACTCCTTGCACTGAGTCTGGTGGACCACACACAAAAGAATGAAATTAGATGCTACCTATCACCATATGCAAAAATCAACTCTAAATGGATTAAAGGCCTAAACATAAAACCTCAAACTATAAGAATCCTTGAAGAAAATATAGGAAACCCCCTTATGCACATTGGAGTAGTCAAAAATGACTTTGGTGAAGTTTGAGGGTGTAAAATCAACAAGCAAAGGACAGTTGCATCTCTAAACACCAGCAACAAGCAGGCAGAGAACCAATAAAATGCACAATCCCATTTACAGTAGCCACAAAAAAATGAAATACCTTGGCATCCATCTAACCAGAGAAATGAAAGACCTTTACATTGAGAACTATAAAACGCTGCTCAAAGAAATCAAAGATGACACAAACAAATGGAAAAACATTCCTTCCCCTTGGAGTGGAAGAATCAATACTGTCACGATGACCGTCATAACCAAGGCAATCCAAAGACTGAATGCAAAGCCCATCAAATAGCCATCATCAGTTTTCTCAGACCTGGAAACAGCAATACAGAAATTCACACGGAAATAAAGAAGAGCACAAATGGTCAAAACACTCCTCAGCAAAAGGAACAAAGCAGGAGGTATCACACTTCCAGGCTTTAAACTTTATTACAAGGCTATAATCACTAAAACGGCCTCGTATTGATACAAGAATAAACATATAGGCCAATGGAACAGGACAGAGATCCCTGAAGCCAAACACAGCCTCTTAACTAGCTCACCTTTGACAAAGCCACCAGCAACAAGTAACAATCACTGGGGAAAGGAGACCAAATGGTGCGGGGAAAACTGGCTGACCACATGCAAAAGAATGCAATTAGATGCTACCTATTACCATATACAAAAATGAACTCTAAGTGAATTAAAGACCTAAATATAAAACTTCAAACTATAAGAATCCTTGAAGAAAATGTAGGAAACACCCTTATGCACATTGGAATAGTCAACAAATTCTTAACCAAATCTCCCCCCCAGAAAAATGCCATAAAAGCTAAGATAGAAAAGTGGAACCTCATCAAACTGAAAAGTTTTTGCACAGCAAAAGAAACCATTAAGAGAGAAAAGAGACAACCACAGAATTGGAGAAAATATTTGTAAATTATGCATCTGACAAAGGCCTAACATCCAGAATCTACAAGGAACGCAAATGAAGTGGCAGGGGGAAAAGAAAAAAAAAGTCCCCATTCTAAAGTGGGCAAAGGACATGAACAGACACTTCTCAAAAGAAGACGTACAAGCAGCCATCAGACTCATGAAAAAATGCTCAGCTTCACTAATCATCAGAGCAGCCATAAAGAAGAACAAAATCATGAACTTTGCAGCAACCCGGATGGACTTAGAGTCTATAATACTGAGTGATCTTTCACAGAAACAAAGAACTGAGGATCATATGTTCTCACTCATAAGTGAACCTGGAACAACTACCGCAATACTGTAAGAAAAGGATTGACAGTAGCAGGAAACTGGGGGGAGGGAGGGATTGGCAGTAGTGGAAATCTGCCTGGGGAAGGGGTGTCACACCTCATCAAGAAGGGTATCTGCATAATGAACATTTGTATCCCTAACCCTGAATTGTACCCTACAATTTAAAAAAAAAAATTTTTAACGTTAAAAAAAAAACCTCCAATGAGATGCCACCTAACTCCAGTAGGGATGGACAACATTAATAAATCCAAATAAGGATATCTGATCTCAAACCAGGTGAAGTGGGAATCAAAGTGAGGCCCAAACTTTACCTGTACAATGACAATTTATATACCTAGTCCTGAATCGTACCCCACATCTTTAAAAAAAGAATTAAAAAACAACAGATGCTGGTTTGTGTGTGGAGAAAAGGGAATACTTCTACACAGTTGGTGGGAATGCAAGCTAGTTCAACCTCTATGGAAAGCAGGGTGGCAGTTCCTAAAAGAACTAAAACTTGACCTTCTATATATAATCCAGCAATCCCCCTCCTGGGAATATACCCAAGGGAACACAAATCGTTCTATCAAAAAGACACCTGCATGTGCAGGTTGATTGCCGCACTAGTCACAATTGCCAAAATATTGAACCAATCCTACTGCCCATCGAAAGTGGACTGGATAAAGAAAATGTGGTGCATATACATGATGGAGTATTATGTGGTCATAAAGAGCAAAATCATGGACTTTGTGGCAAATTGGATGGAGTTGGGGACCATAATACTTAGTAATCTATCACAGAAACAAAGAACTAAATCCCAGCCGGGCTCGGTGGCTCAGCCTGTAATCCCACACCTTTGGGAGGATGAGGTGAGTGGATGGCCTGAGTCCGCGGGTTCGAGACCCACCTGGGCAGCGAGACCTCATCTCTACAATAAATCAAAAAATCAACCGGGCGTGGTAGCGCATGCCTGTAATTCCGGCTACTCGGAAGGCTGAGGCGGAAGGATCACTGGAGCCCGGCAGGTCGAGGCTGCGGTGACCAGGAGCGGCCACTGCACTCCAGTCTGGGCGACAGAGTGAGACTCCAACTCAAAAAAAAAACTGAATCCCACATGTTCTCTCTTATAAGTGGGCCTTGAACATTAGTTACACTGGCAAAAGGGAGAGGTCAGAAGTCACTGGACACTTCTAGGTGAAGGAGGAGGGAGGGAAGCGGGCGGGAGTCATGTGACAACACAAAGTGTCCTTGGGTCATGACCAGAGGCAGTGAGGGCCCGTTGGAAGTCCAAACTTCTCCTGTATGCAATCTACCTATTTAATTAATCCTCCCCTGTATCCCACATCTCTATCGTTACGTTTTTAAAAATTTTTGTAACGACAAAGTCTCACTGTGTTGCCCAGGTGGTCTCAAACTACTGGGCTCAAGTGACTCTCTGGCCTTGGCTCCCAGAGCACCAAGATTACGGGCGTGAGGTACCACCCGCGGCCCCCTGCCTTCTCTTGAGTCAAACTTGACTGCAGACTTCCTCCAGTGTGCTGCCGTTGACTTTTCTCTTCTACATATTTCCAGGACGTATGTCATGCACTCCAAACAGCTTCCTGCCTGGAAACAATCTGAACGTGGAGACCAACAACTGTCGTCTAATGCAATCATTTTAGGTTGGCAGATAGACGCTGAGGAGACTTACTAGACAAACTTCTTCCTATTACTCCAACCTGTGGCAAGAAGTTGTCATCTTTGGCTCATTGGGATTAATGACTCTGAGTGATTAGATAATCCCCAAAACTCCAAATCCTCTAATGCCAAAGAAATAGTAACAACCAACATTCTCAGCTAACTGGCGGTAATCCTTTGCAGTATGAATCACAAACCTAGCCGGGCTCGGTGGCTCAGCCTGTCATCCTGCGCCTTTGGGAGGCTGAGGTGAGTGGACTGCCCGAGCCCGCGGGTTCGAGACCCGCCTGGGCAGCGAGACCTCATCTCTACAATCAATCAAAAAATCATCTGGGTGTGGTAGTGCATGCCTGTAATTCCGGCTACTCGGAAGGCTGAGGCGGAAGGATCGCCGGAGCCCAGCTGGTCGAGGCTGCGGTGTCTGGAAGCGGCCACTGCACTCCAGTCTGGGTGACAGAGTGAGACTCCAACTCAAAAAAAGCAAACAACAACAACAAAAAAACAACACAAACCTCAGAAATCCTTCCATGTTCACTCTTAGTTGGAACCCTGTAGAGAAAGGGCCTAACCTAGAGAAAAGATGTATTTTTTTTCCCAACAGATTCTCTGGGCACATGCATCCGTCAATACAACAAAAGCCTGACCCACCCCAAATGGAGCCAAAATCTATAGTTTTCCTTCCTATCTCCTTCAGGAATGTATTTACAGCATTCAAACAGCCCATGGAAGATTAGAAATCAGCTGTTTTATCACTTTTCATCTGCTTGAGGTACATTTCATAACAATTTCAGTCACACTTCCGACTGCCATGTAAAAAAAAGATCCCTAGGTGTTCCACAGTATGCAGGTATCCAAAGGACCAGGCAGCTTTAAAAGCCCCAGAAGGAGAAAATGCCAGGGACCCAGTCACCTGCCTCAAAAACTTCCCTTTCCCTTTTCTTCCAGGTATTGGGCCAAAACACACAGGCTCATGAACTATCCATACATCAGCCAAGCCCAAAGGGGATTTACATTGAGGGAATCAACCAAGTATATATTTAGTCTCACTTCCGAAATTCTCAATTAAATGTAGTTGTTAAGTTCTTAAAGACAAAGAAAATTTTAAAACGTCCATCATATGCCTGTAATCCCAGCCTCTTGGGAGACAAAGACAAGAGGATCACTTGAGCCCACGATTTCAAGACCAGCCCGTGCAACATAGCAAGACTTCATCTCTATAAAAACAGAAACAGAAAAACTTGAGTAAAGTGAATGTTCCCAGCAATTTTACATCTCCAAGTGTCAGCTATTTCACAAGGTGGAAGAAGAGGACTGTTTGCCATGTAATTCCAAGAATCACCTTGAGGAAACCTTACCTTTCTATCTGTCCCTTTCACAAGAAATCTGGTGCTGCTGGACCACAGCTCATGCCTGGACCACCTCAATTATCCTCAGTACCACCCCTGTATCTTATCTTCTTTTGTATCTGCCCTCCTAATGTCTTCTTGCCACCAACTCTATTTTTGAAATCTCATGGGGTATAGAGTATGGAATTTTTAAAGAGAATCACTACTCGGCTTCTACCACTGAAGGAAAGACGTATTTAATAGTGTTGCCATGGGAAGCACCTGGTGTCCAAATTTCTGTCCAACAGTGGATTCATTTCCAGCTCCAACTCTGATCAGAAAGTGATTTTTCCTGTCAAAAGTAGTGAAAGAAAAGGGTAGATGATGGAAAATACAAGGCCAAAGCCTTCGGGGCAATTAAGAGTAGGGGATGAAATTTATAGGAACAAATAGCTGTAATCCTCATCCCATTCCTGGGAGAGCAATAAGCAACAAAAGACAGTTTTCAGAACCTGCTGGAAGTAATACATTTCAATTTGAATACAGTGGATAACTATCATAAGTAGAAGGATATTTCATCTCTTCTTAAAAACAGTTTTTTTGTTTTGTTTTTCTACCACTGGAGACATGATTAAAGCAAGTGAAATCTCTAGATAAACCAGTATAGGGAAACATGTAAGAAGTTCTTTAAAGGATAACCACATCTTATAAAATGATGAAGAGACGTCCAGACTAGACAGAAACAGATCCCTTTCTCTTCACATTCACTCACCATTTTCTTTTTTATTTTCTTTCCTTTTTCTTTTTTTTTTTTTTCTTTTTTAGTCAGGGTCTCATTCTGTAGCCCAGACTGGAGTACACAATCATGGATCACCATAGCCTCAACTCCTTGGCTCAAACAATCCTCCCACTTCAGCCTCCCAAAGTGCTGAAGTACAGTCATAGCCACCGTACCCAGCCCTCATTTTCTTACTGAGGATGATTCAAAGTTTCTCCCCAAATGCTACTAATACCACATTCTATTTGTTGTATACTAGCAAGTGTAAGGAAAACTTGTGTGGCTTTCATTCCAAAGTATGAGTGCGGTCATCATGCACTAACACTCACAAATTTCTGAATTAAAGACGACCTTCAGATAGCCTGGGAGGGAGGTGTCTGCAAATGGGAGAGTCAAGCCGTCGGGACTCTAGCTCCAAGAAAGGGCGGCACCAAGTGCATAAAGAGTGCCCCTCCAGAATACCCCCAGCCTCGGCAGGCTTCCAGTCTGTTACCTTGACAGGCTCCTAATCTAAAAGGAAGGGTTCTGCATTTCATTCAGCACTTCGATGACCCAAGTGTGGTTCTGATTCTTCTAAGCGAAGCCTAGAAAAGACGGCCTATTCTTAGAAACCCTATCTGCCCGTATGAACAAACAAGGTTTTCAGCACAGCTGAGTTCCCTGTACTGACTTGAGAAGTGACTCCGGCCACGAGCATCGCTAGCCTCGGAGACAAAGAACTGTCTGAGGTGGAACTGGACAGGCAAAGCTCTTCAACGAAACAGCCATAGGGTTCCTCTTCCTGCTGTTTCCCTCTCCCCCTCCTCTGCCTCCTACCCTCCTCTCCTCCTTCTTCTTCCAGTTATTAACATTCAGGTAGAGCCACGATTTCTAAATGAAATACTAACTTTTATTACGGATATTTTTGATAAACCGTGTGAAGAAAGAACAGATGGGTGTTTCACCAGCTTTTTGTAGCTGCTTTGCTCAGAGGTCAGATTCTTGCTCCCGTTTCACAAAAGTGGCGGCGATTGTGCAATAGATTCCTAAGCATTTCATCCAATAAGCTTGTGTGAAATATTATGTGCTAGGCACTGGATGCATAAAAATGAGAAAAGCAAAGTCCCCGACCTCCAAAAACCCTAAAGGAAACCGTCGAAAACAGACGGCATGATGGAAATGTCCATACCATAATAGAGATCTGAACAAGGGCTGTGAGAAGTTGGAGATCGGAGTGGTTGTTTTAATGTGGTTTACCAGTTGTAGATGATATTTGGGGGTCCAAGAAACATTTTTGTGCCGTTACTCAGCGTTCCGAAGGGATGGCTCCACTGTCTCTAGGCAGGGTTTTATTGCCAGAGAGGATTTTACAGGCTCAAGTCAAGCATAGCACCACTATTACTATTCATCAGACCAAAGGGTCATTTTTCTTGAATTCGCATTTAGATGTCTCCTTTGCTAATTCAGTGTCGGTGAAGTCTTTGGCTTCATAAGCAATAGAGTTATAGAGGTTGAAATATGAATGAAAAGATGTGATTACAGACTGCAGACTTAGAGAAATTAGGAGGAAATGGGAAAAGAAATGAGGAGGGTGGTCAAGAGCTCTTTCAGAGATGTATTAATAATGAATGTACCCAAAACTACTACCTGTCCAATCATGTCTCCATCGATGTGCTATCCTAAAAGCTGGATTGCAAATCAACATCTGAGACCAACTCTATTTCAAATGTACCTCAAAGCAATTTAAAGAAACAATTTGGAGACTTTCTCTGCAAAGCAGAGACTCTTTGATCATGTGAATAATCACCTCCTCATTGTATGTCTTGTAAGTCAGAGTGTGGTCAAGCTCACTTCATGAAAGAAAACCTGCAGCTTATATTTTATGTTAAGAAAAAAAAGTATTGAGGGGCCCACTGGTAGACTTTCTATACAGCCTGTCCATTGGGTGCTTGAGATCAGCTGCTCTAGTTCTGGATTATTTGTACCAGGTAGGTGAATACCCCAGAAAATAGCCAGCATAGGAAGGGACAGTCTCTGCTATGGAAAATCTTAGTTAAAAAATAAATAAATAAAGGTATCATCTAAACCAGCCCTCCTCACACTTAAGCCACAAATGACTCATCTGAAATTTCTGAACCCACAGATTCAGATTCAGGAGGCCTGGGGTGAGGCACAAGGTTGTGCGTTTCCCACGAGCACCCCAGGGATGATGCCAATGCTGCTGGTCCATGGACCACACTTTGGAGCAGCAAAGCTCTCAGCCAAGCTGCTGAAATGGACAGCTGGAAGCACACGCTGGGCTGCACAGTTGATCAGCAACTTGAACGTCCAGGCAAATTATCTTCAAGGTTTCCAAACCATAGCAGTGAAGAAAAAGACAGGAAAAAGGAGTGGCTCGCTGAGAAAACGTTTCCTGCTCCTGTTTTCTCCTACTGCACTCTGATCCCAACCCTTACTTTTGTAGGGGGCTCTGCTTGGCGCCGGGAGTCAGCAACCTTGACATCTCTGGCAGTCTGCCTATTGCACAATAGCAGAGAAGCAGCAGGACATGCAGGGAGCGGTCAAAGGTTTAGCTTTGATCTCGCTCGGTATCATTTTACTGCTCACTCTCAGCAGAATTAATGCAATGCCGTTTACTCCGGCTTCTTCCTCTCTTGAGATGTCTCTGAAACAATAGCGAGGTGTTGGAGATGTAAAGTCTTTCCTTTGAACTGAGGCAAAGAGAGTACACGCGCCCCAGAATACCTCTGGGCTCTAAGCACTGTAGCAACTTTGAAACTAACTATGACACTGTAGCCCTATGTGCTTAGAGACACATCTTTACTGAAAAATGGCGGATATGCCATTGCACCATCTTTTTGATAGCAACAGTCCAAATGAAAGCACATAAAGAACGTCTATCTGGGCCTGAGGATCATTTCTGTACCTTTCTCAACAGTCAAAGAGTGATGCATAAGGGAATGTACTTCACTTTGTCTTATAAGCCTTCCATTTCCATTTCCATGTGGTTCAGAGAACTCCTTAAAACCACAAATTAGCCTTAATGGGATTTAACTTCTGATCAACAGAACTAAATTGGCAGAAAGGATATTCAAAACCAAAATATTGCCACTTAAAAATTGTTGATAGCACTTCTCCAGCCTGAAAAAAAAAAAATCTTCAAGTGGAAAAAAATCAGCATATCAGAATTATTGTTTTGAAGATATATCAAGTAAAAGTAGGACATGAGAGCAAAAATTCTTGCACAATGGTGTGCCACGTCAATTAATTCTACACATATTTCTTCTTAAAAATCTCCTTTTGTGGGATGCACATTTTACGCTTCAAAGGAAAATGGGGTACACAAAATAATTTATATTGCTAAATACCCTTCCTTTATCCATGAAACCACTATCAGGGAAAGTATAAGTAAAACCACTGTAAGAAAATATATATTTGCTTAGGATAGTTTTCAATATCATTTGTACTAATGTATTCCAGATGCTTGTAAATATTAAAGATAAGCAGAGAAAGATACAGAAACATAATTCTCAGGTTACATTTTTACTAACATGGTCTTTATTGTAAACCATAAGCTGAGTGTTTTAATACATATGACATATCTGCCCTCTGGTGGAAAGAAGAGATCAGCATTTCAAGGTTGCTCTTCTGGTTTCCACAACAGAACTTTGCTTGCAACTACAGAGCCATCTTTACTGAACCAGCAGAAAGGTGTGATTCCGTCTGGACTTCATGTTATGTCATTCTGGGGAAAAGATACACCTGGGTATGTCTTTCAGGCTGGTCAGGTAGGCTCTGCAGAGATATGAGATATGAAAGACATAAGAAATGGAGAACCCTTATGTAAGAGCTGATCCTATGGGAGCCATCATGTCCTAGAAATCCAGAGGAGACACGTTTTGAGTACTGCAGGTATCCTTCAATCAGAAGGAGCACGGGCCTTGAGTTGGGATTGTAGAAAGCTACAAGCTGCTTATAAAAGCTGAAAATTTTATATTCAGTATTGCTTTGGGAACAGAAGGGAGCATTGACTCAGAACCAAGGGGTGTGCTGCAAAGCATAGAAAGGACGTCCCCTACTTCATCTGTCAAAACAGCATGGCACAGTCACATCGGGGGGCCAGATGTGAAATTGCTTCAGCAGTTTCCGTGTTTGGCACAGCATAACAACTTCAGGGGCCAAAAGCGAACATTGATAACCAAGAGCAGGTTGGCCAGCAGCACCAGAATCACGGCAGCAAGGCATTGTGGCGGGGTTTCACATCACCCATGACCTTGTAGAATAGGTCAGGATATGTGTCAAGAGAAGGAAAATGAAAACGCCTTGGAGGGCCTGACAGGATGACATCCGTGAGCAACAGGAGATGTTCTCTGAAGATCCCCAGAAACAGCTGGCAGTTGGAGATGGAAATTCAGGATAGGGAAGAGCCAGAAGAATAAATCCTCTTCGCACTATTATTGCAAGCCAACAAATGTGCCCTGATAAAGAAAGCCACATCCGTCTTGTGCATAGTCTGGAACCTTGTCATGATCCACCAACATTCGACATAAGTAATCTTGCTTATAAAACAGCAACAGTTCTGGTGAATGAATACAGATCAAGAACAAAGGAACCTGAAGAAAGACTGGAAGAAATTAGTTTGGTTAAGACTGGAACAACCCAGGCTCCACAGGGAACAAACCCTAGGGGATCTTCAACTGTCTAAACTTCAAACATATGAGGAACACATCAGCATCTTCATCGTACTTAATTATTCTCATCATGGGCGTTCATGTTTTGTGAGGGTATGTCCATCAGGCTATTAATTCAGGTATCTGACTGCTCCCTTCTCTAAACTCCTTACTCTCATTCCCGTCAAACTTTCCCACAAGGTTTCACCTGTGAATGTTTCCATGCCACTTTAAGAGATGCTACTTCCTCCATAACTTCCGGTGTACAGTAAGGGCAAACCGGTTTTAAATACACTTGTTTTATAGCCGGGCTCGGTGGCTCAGCCTGTAATCCCGCGCCTTTGGGAGGCTGAGGTGAGTGGGTTGCCTGAGCCCGCGGGTTTGAGACCCGCCTGAGCAGCGAGACCTCATCTCTACAATAAATCAAAAAATCAGCCGGGCGTGGTGGTGGCGCGTGCCTGTAATTCCGGCTACTCGGAAGGCTGAGGCGGGAGGATGGCCGGAGCCCAGCAGGTCGAGGCTGCGGTGGCCGGGAGCGGCCACTGCACTCCAGTCTGGGCGACCGAGTGAGACTCCAACTCAAAAAACAAAATCAAAAAAAACCCCTTGTTTTTATGAGCTAAGTACTTTCCCAAACCAGAAGACAACCCGTTGTAAAAACACACACGGAAATCAGAGGCTTCACTTCACTCCTCCTGCTTTTTGTATCTATCCTTAGAATTCACAAGACATCAGGAATACCCCAAGAATGAAACACATCAAGATCATCAGATGCTGGAAAATCCTCATCCACAACTCCTGCATTATTCAAATTTCTAAAATAAGCATGAATTACTTTCAACATCAAAACCTTAAAATATTTTAAATCCTCACAGCTTAATTATCTTCTCCCAAACCATTTTCACCTCCGTTTTAATTTTCAATTAACTGCAGGGCCACACCCTTCCAATCATCCAGTGTCAACATCTCGGGTGTTAACGGATTCTCCCTCCCCCTGTGGCTCGCCTCCCATACACAAACCATCCCCAGATGGAGTCTGGGTTTGATTCCCTTCGTAAAGTCTCTTGCAAACATGTTTGGGCTCACTTCCTCTGGCTCTACCCAATGAAGACCCTGTGATCCGTGGCTAGATAGCTGCAAGTGCCAAGTGCACTTCTCGCCTCTCCTTGCTACATCCTGAAAATATTATAAAGCTAACCTTAATTTAAAAAAAAAACTATGTATACATACATTTGTTTGGTTTTGAGCAAATCACACCACTCAAGACTTTTGTTGGTCCCTCGTTGCCTTGAGTAAGAACTCCAAATGTTCGAGCCTGACAAAGTCCTCTCCAGCTCTGCGGGTCACCTTTCCTCTTAATTTCTTTGTAAGATATTGTGCGGAGATAAATTCTTTCCCCCTATCCCTGGCTTCTTTCTTCCTCCTCCCTCTCTGGCCAAGGCTGCTCTCCAAAGGATATGCGTATTCCCAGCCACGAGTCATGGGGTGCAGGTGATTGAGCGACCTGAAAGCAATATAAGCATCACTCTTAATCAACATAACTGCAAACACTGTGTAGCCATTTGAATAATTACCTTGCTTGGTTTTAAAACAGTTTGCTGTACCATATCCTTCACCAGCTGGCTGCCATCGGTGCCTCCAGTAAGTTTTAATAACCCCATGTCTTGTTTAAATCATTATTATAAAGATGTGGGGTACGATTCAGGGTTAGGTATACAAACACTGATCATGCAGGTACCCTTGTGGATGAGGTATGCCCCTCCCTCCCCTGGCAGTTTCCCTCAACTGCCAATCCCATCCCCCACCCGTACAGTTTCCCACTACTGCCATTTGCTTTCTTATAGTATTATAAACCTATGTCTTACCCTGCTAGACCTCCGGGTGACTTCTTTGGAACAGGTAAACACTACAGACAAGCCCTCACAAATCTGGGGCTATCACGTTACATTTTTGTACACCCTACTCCACCCATTCGTCACCTTCCATGAACTCCCCGCTCCAAACACACAGGCCTGCTCTCTGCCCTCTGTACAAACTGAGCTTCCACCATCAGATGAGTGTTCACTCCCTCCCCACACGTCAACATTTTCTCTCATCTCTTCCCACCTCCTCCTTCTTCAAGGCCTGGATCAAGGTGTTATTCTTCAGAGACTTTCTCTGGGACCCCCCCCAACCTCTTCGTGATTGCTCTCTCCTCTTAACCTAGAACATCTATTTATAGTTCACATGATAAATCTGACGTTCCTCATTAGAGGGACCATATGTCCCAGTTTGTGCGGGACAATCCTGGTTTGCACCTATAGGCCTTAAGCGTTCAAAATGTCTCCGTCTGACACAGCCAAAGCTGTGCTCAGAAGACAATATATAGTGCTTAAGGCCTACATTAATAAGACTAAAAAATTGCATATCAACAACCTAACATCACACCTCAAGGAACAAACACAAACAAACCAAATCCAAAGGTAGCATAAAAGAAATAACAAAAATCAGAGCAGAGTTAAATGATACTGAAATTTTTAAAAAATACAAAGGATCAATGAAACAAAAAGTTGGTTCTTTGAAAAGATAAACCAAATTGATAAACCACTGGATAGTCATTAAGAAACAAAAAGGAAAGATTCAAATTAGCTCGATCAGAAATGAAAATAGACACATTACACCTGATACAACAAATTCAAAATATGATTCGAAACTATTAGACATGCCTCTATGCAAGCAGACTAGATAATTTAGAGGAATTGGAAATTCTTGAAAACTTACAACCCCACAACCTCAAATCAGGAAAAAATAGAAACCCTGAACAGAACAATAATGAGCAGTGAGATCGAAACAGTAATTCAAAGTCTCTCAACCAACAAAAAAGTCCAGGACTTGATGGAACTCACAGCTGAATTCTACCAGACTTTCAATGGAGAACTGGTACCAATTTTTCTGAAGCTATTCCATAAGATTGAAGAAGAGAAATTTCTCCCTAACTCATTCTTCTAAGTCAGTATCACCTGTTACCAAAGGTAGGAAAAAACACACAAAAAAAGAAAACTACAGACCAATATCCCTTATGAACATAGACACAAAATTCCTCAACAAAATACAGTATTAGCAAAGCAAATTCAACAGCACATTAAAAAAAAATAATAAGCCACCTCTACCACATGGATTTATCCCAGGAATGCAAGGGTGGTTCAAAATATGCAAGTCAAAAAGCAAGTCCATTACATAAAAATAATTAAAAACAAAACCATATGAGCATTTCAATAGATACAGAAAAAACATTTAATAAAATGTAGCATTCCTTCATGATAAAAACCCTCAGCAAAATAGGCATGGGGGAACATTCCTCAAAATAATAAAAGTCATATACAACAAACCCACAACCAATGTCATCCTAAACAGAGAAAGGTTGAACACATTCCCCCTCAGAACTGGAACAAAGCAAGGATGCCCAAGTTCACCACTACTATTCAACATGATACTGGAAGTCCTAGCAAGAGCATTCAAGCAAGAGAAAGAATAAAGCGTATCTAAATTGGAAAAGAAGAAATCAGACTATCTCTGTATGCCAACAATATGACCTTACACCTAAAGAATCCTAAAGACTCTTCTGAAAGACTCTGGACTTGATAAATTAACTCAGTAAAGTTTCAGGATACAAAATCAACACACACAAATCAGTAGCACTGCTGTACGCCAATAGCGACCAAGTTGAGAATCAAATCAAGAACTCAATCCCATTTACGATAGCAGCCAAAAAACTAGATTACTTGGGACTTATTTAACCAAGGAGGTGAATGATCTCTGCAAGGAGAGCAACAAACTCTGATGAAAGAAATTGTAGAGGACACAAATAAATGGAGAAACATCTCATGCTCGTGGATCAGAAGAATCAACATTACTAAAATGACCATATTACCTTGACAATTCTTGTCAAACTACCAACACCATTTTTCACAGAATTAGAAAAAAATACTCCTAAAATTCACATGGAACTAAAAAAGAGCCAGAATAGCCAAAGCAATCCTAAGCAAAAAGAACAAAGTTGGAGGCATCACATTACCTGACTTCAAATTACACTACAAGGCTATAGTAACCAAAACAGTGTGGTACTACTGGTACAAGAGCAGACACGTGGACCAATGGAACAGAATAGAGAATTAAGAAATAAACACAAATACCTACAACCAACTGATCTTTGACAAAACAGACAAAAACATACACTGAAAGGACCCCCAGTTCAACAAATAGTGTTGGGACAATTGGATAGCTACATGGAGAAAAATGAAACTTGATTCCTGGCTCTCCCCATATACAAAAGTTAACTCAAAATAGATTAAAAACTTAAATGTCAGACCTAGGACCATTAAAACCCTAGAAGAAAACCCAGAAAAAACTCCTGGACATCAACCTAAGCAAAGAATGTGTGGCTAAAACCCTAAAAGGAAATGCAACAAAAATAAATAAGTGGCACTTAATTAAGCTTCTTCACACCAAACGAAATAATCAACAGAGCAAATACCTTACAGAATGGGTGAAGATATTCACAAACTATACGTCTAACAAAGGACTAACATCCAGAATCTACGAAGAATTCAAACAAATTAGCAAGAAAAAAGAAAATAACCCCATTAAAACGTGGGCAAATGACATGGATAGACATCTCTCAAAAGAAAATATACAAATGGCAATAAACATATGAAAGAATGCTCAGCTTCACTCATCCTCAGGGAAATGCAAATTAAGACCACAATGAGATACTACCTTACACCAGGTAGAATGGCCAATATTAAAAAGTCAAAAACAATAGATGGTGATGTGAATGCAGAGAAAAGGGAACACTTACACACTTTTGGTGGGAGTGTAAATTAGAGCAACCTCCATGGAAAGCAGTGTGGAGATTTCTCAAAGAACTAAAAGTAGTTTTACCACTCGATCCAGGTATCTACCCTAAGGAGCAGAGGTTGTTATACATGTTCATGTTCATCACAGCACGATTCATAAATGCAAAGAAGCGGAATCAACAAAAATGCCCATCAACTAATCTGTGGATAATGAAAATGTGGTAAATATATATATATGAAAATGTGGTAAATATATATATATATATATATATATATATATATGACACACACAAAAGACCCTGAAATTTATTTACAAAAAAACTGTGTATTTATTCTTACGTGTTTAAACTTCAGTCACCTTCAAAGCACTCTGTCTGATGCAATACACCTAACAGGACACTTTTTCCAAAGCTCAAAACAATGTCTGGACTAGGCAATTCTGATGTCTCTTGGTGCTTCTGTCATTTTTTGTTCCACATCTTCCACATCAGCAAGATATTTCCCTTTGAGGATTTTTTTTTTCATCCAGGAAACACAAAAAGTTGCTTGGGCTAAGATCGCGAAAACAGGGAGGGTGGGGCGTGGGGATCAGGCTGGTTTGGTTCCAAAACTGCTGAAAAGTCCGTGTGGTGCCGGCAGGCCGTTCCCGTCAATCACCCATCGTGAAATGGGCAAAAGTAGAAAGAATCTCACAGAGACAATTCACTGAAGCTGAACGCAGACTCTCACAACAGCATTAGCCGGAACACTGATGCCAACGGGTTCCTAGAACACTCACCCAGTGGGGGAAGCCTGTACTACAAGGGACCTGTCCTTCAAAAACACAAATCTGGGTTTTCTGGGGGGTTCCCCCTCATATGCTATGGAATACTACTCAGTTATTAAAAATTATAACAATAGTGTCTTTCGAAGCAACTTGGATGGAATTGGAGGTCATCATTCTATGTGAACTAACTTAGGAACAGAAAACCAACCCATGTTCTCACTTATAAGTGGAAGCTAAACTAAACTGCAAAGACAGAGAACAGCGTCATGGACATTGGAGACTCGGAATGGGAAGGGGGAAAGTGATAAGAATCACCTATCAGGTACAATGTGTACAGGTGGTGGGGAGGGACACTTCAAGCCCAGACTTCTTCACCACTCTACAATGCCACCATGTAACCAAAAACTATGTATACCCCCTTTAAAGCCTTGAAATAAAGAATAAATAATTAATCTAATGGGAAAAAAAGTCCCAGTCTGGATGATAACCACCTTATCAAACCTACCTTTGTAAAGGTTTTGGACATACTAAATTGGAAGGGTTTGTAGGAGTTCCAGATGGAGAAATTCAACTGGTTATAGAACTATATTCAAAGGAAAATTTAAAACAAATTAAACTCAACAGAGTTTAATTGAGCAAAGAATAATTTTCAAAGCAGGCAGCCACCCCACCCCCCAACCAGAAGAGGTTCAGAGTGATTCCAGGGTTGCCATAGGGTGGGATAATTTTTGTGGACAGCTGTGAAGGATTCAGTGATGGAAGTGGGTCACACTCCTTTGTGCCCTCTGCAGACACTACCCTGGGCTTCCCAGAGAGGCAGCTCAAACAGCAATCAAAAATCCATTGGTCTTATGATCCTTGATGATGGGGAATGCTCATTTTGCTTATAAACAGATCATTCTATGGGGAATTATCAACCCTACCATGTTCCCTGCACACACACACACACACACACACACACACGCACACACACACACACACACACGAGAGAGAGAGAGAGAGAGAGAGAACTAATCAGAATACACACAGAGTCTAAACTTCTGCATTCCAGCAGGGCAGGGCAGGGTGGGATTTCTTGTGCCTCACAGAGCACAGAACTGCACTTCTAGATGTCAAACATCCTTACTAGGACTTGACCTGAAGGAAAATCCTAACACAGTTTGTCATCAGTCATGCCCGCTTTCTCTTTTAGGACATCCTTTATTCACAAAACGACAAATCAACATCCACCGAGTGCTGGAGACCAGTCAAGGTGCTGTGGACTCAAAGCCAGCAGGCAGACTTTCTCTCTAGGAACCTAGAATGTGATGGCAGAGAGAAAGAGACACCCAAACCATCGGGGCTCTGCGTGATGTGTGCTTTTGAGGCCGTGTCCTTGCTGGCGGAACACAGAGGAAACAGCACCTAATTCTGACTGGTCTTTTGGATGAGTTGAAAAAGGTTCACAGAAGTGACATTTGAGCGAGTGAAATAGAGGATTAGAAAGAACAGGGACACAGAACAGAGCTGCAAGCAAAATGTCCTGAAAACATCAACTAATTATTTGTGTAAAGAGCATGCCAGGCTCGGGGATTGAATGTGGAAGAAAAAATGGGCAGAAACCACATTGGAAAGGTACCCTGGACAGACATGGCCTCACATCACATGCTAAGAGCTTGGGACTTTATACTATGGACAATAGCAACAACAGCAACGGTAAAGGTTTGTTAAGTTGGGACGTGGTCTGACTAGATTTTTGCTTTAGGGAGCTTGCCCTGGCAAAGAGCTGCTTCCCCCCGATGAGGGGTCGGAAGGGATCACTGCATCTGCAGATGATCTGTTTATAAGCAAAATGAGCATTCCCCATTATTCCTAGAGTGTGCATTACAGGAGCTGGCTGGACAGCAGTGCTGGCTTGACGGAGGTTATAAAAAAGCTGAAGCTGTCTCCACCAAATAATTACCCATTTCATTCATTTGGCACCTCATGTATGCACTTTGTCACTGGTTGGATTTGGAGAGGAAGGAAGCAACCCTGAGTGAGCAGTAGGGTGAGGAATTGAAAGAAAGAGAAGTGTCTAGCTTGGGTTACTGATTGGGTAATGCTGCCATTAATAAAGTTGGAGAGAATACAGGCGGCCTAAAATTGGGGGCGCGTGACGAACTTGGTTTTGGACATACTAAATTAGAAGTGTTTGTAGGAGTTCCAGATGGAGAAATTCAACTGGTTATAGAACTATCTTCAAAGGAAATTTTAAGACAAATTAAACTTAACAGAGTTTAATTGAGCAAAGAATAATTTGCAAATCAGGCAGCCACCTCCCCCCCCCCACCAGAATAAGTTCAGAGTGATTCCAGGACTGCCATATGGTAGGATAATTTTTATGGACTGAAAAAGGAAAGTGACGTCCAGGAAACTGAAGTAAGGTATAGAAACAGCTGGGTTGGTTGCAGTCGGCATTTGCCCTGATTTAGCATGGTTTGGACAGTTGGCTGCCTGTAATTAGCCAAAACTCAGTGATGGGTACGAGAGCTGGGTACTATTTACACATCCAGGTAGGTTACAGTTCATGAGGTACAGAGACACCTTCAGGCTGAACTTCAAATATGTACGTTAACCATCATTCATGTTAGTAATCAGGAGAAAGGTGTGTTCTGAAGATAGAGACTGGAGTGTCTTTAGTATCTGAGCACTAAATTGAGTACTAAATTGGGAAAGGATGATGTCACTCAGGGAAGGGATGGATCCCCAAATGAAATGGAACCAAGAATTGCAGGAAAGGCTCGGTTAAGGGAAGCCGTAAAGGAGGGATCATCCCCCCTGTCAGCTTTGATCAGGTGGGAGTGTCTGGCCCCAAAGGAGATGCTAGAGCCACGTCCAGGATACGGGGGTGGGGCCTGGTAGTGGTGGCACCCAGATTTTGGAGGCCGACCAGGCAAAATGAGGCAGTGAGAGGCCACAGGACAGAAGAACAAGAAAGCACATCAGAAAGAAACAGCCAGCAGAGTCAAGAGCTTCAGGCAGGGCGTAGAGGATTACAGACTGATGAAAGGATGCTGGGATTTGGACATCTGTGATTTCAGTGAGACCCACCCGGGTAATGCCGAGGGAGCAGAACTGAGGAAGACAGGGGAGGAGCTAAAATGACCCCAGGGAGGGGAGATGACGCCCTCAAGAAACCACTACCCGCCCCCCCGCCAGGATCTCAGCAGAGTAATCCGTCACAGCTGAGTATTCTCTCCCACACACACACCCACAGCACCCACACCCTGCCCTGACACGTAACTGTCCTTTGATAACATAATAAAAGAAGCTGGAATGTTCCAATGTAAAAGACAAAGGCCAAAAGGGCTCACACATGCAAAAGGACACACACACACACACACACACACACACACACACACACACACACACACACACACGCCAAACCAAACCAAGGCTCTTTTCCTAAAAGAAACGGCAAAAGGGGCAAGGGGAGGGAGGTAAAGGGAAATGAAGGGACAGCAAGCCCCTGCCCACCTTGGGATGAACCCAGAAAAAGGCAGAGGAGGAACCTTCTAGGTTCAAGCAGAAAACGTGAAAAGCCCCATCTCTGCAGGCAGCACTCCCAGTCCTAAATTTCGCGTTAGAGCTGCCTTTGATTGCAAATGTTTAAGCTTGTATTAAAGGAAAATGACCACCAAGGGGGTGGCTTCTGGAGCCAGGCTCAGCGTGAAGTAATGAGACCGTTCCCTCATTAGAATGAAAGAGGGACAAAGCTGTGATTGAAACCTGAACGGTCGGCTCTCGGGCCGAGCTTTGGCCATTTTTTACCCTGCACTGACCCCTAGAGGTGTTCCCTTTCATTTACAACATGCTATGCACTTGGCCCGGGGGGGTGGAAATAAATAAAATAAAGGGGAAAGAAACGTTGCTTTGCTTTCTTACAGTCTAATGGAGTGTGAGGAAATAAAATGAAGTAAAATAAAAATTTTTTTAAAGGAGGAAAGCATGGTCTCACTGCCAAGTAAATTAAATTAATTAAGATCACCTTCATAGGAGCAAAGCTCGCCAGTGCATTCTCACGCCCCAGCGTCGAGTGCCGCCCCAGTCAAGCTTGCTATGTCTGCAAACAGGCTGGGGACACGCGCTTGCATGTCGAACATGCGTCTTTGTGTCCCTGCCCCACGTGGCCACGGAGACCCAGGGCCGGCTGCTGGCACCATCCAGTCCCCTCCCAAACAAGGAAGGTGGTGGGAATGTGTGTCCCTGTCTGAAGCCCGGGCCACCTGAGTTGTCTTGGCATTCCTTGCCTTGCTTGATTTCTTGCCCAGAGAAGGGCAAGTCGCCAGAGTGTCCACGTGTCACGTTAAGTTGAAACAGTGCTGGGTGGGAAAGCAAACTGCATCATTGCTGTAAGGTGGGGAAACAGTGTGGCATGTCGTTGTCACATAATTTTCTTTTCAATCAGAGTCTCACTCTGTCGTCCAGGCTAGGGTGCAGTGGCATAAACATGGCTTATCGCAGCCTTGATCTCCCTCACCTCGGCCTTCCAAGTAACAGGGAGGCACATGCCAACATGCCTGGCGAATTGTGTGTGTGTGTGTGTGTGTGTGTGTGTGTGTATGTGGAAAGAGAGGAAGTCTTGCTATGTTGCCTGGGCTGGTCTCAAACTCCTGCACTTGAGCAATCCTCCCGCCTCAGCCTCCCAAAGTGCTGGGATTGCAAGCGTGAGTCACCGCGCCCAGTCACAAGAATCTCAGGGACACTCCTCTGGCAGCAGAAAACTTAATTTTTAACTCGCAGGCCCCTTGATGGTGAACACACTGCCCCTTTGCGGAGGGGAAAGAAGAAAATCGGACACATCGAACCCCAGGGAGCTGGAATTCCCAACGTGCAGGAGTGCCTTGGAGGCAATTTGGAGGATGCTTGTCCAAGGGGGCAGCAAGGAACTAAGCCTCCGAAGGGCACACAGTCCAGAGCACCAAGAGATCCAGCAGGGCTGGGGTGTGTTCTGTGAAGTTCAAGCGATCCAAAGTCATGGCCAGAGAACCTACGGTGTCACAACAAAGGAAGAAAAAATGTAAGGGCCTTTGGAAACCACAGCCAAAAGCAGTAGCTGGGTCATTCTCTGAACAGCATCTTTGAAGCAGTCCAGGTTTACCTAGAGGAGCCCTGTCCCTCCGACACAGCTACTCTGGTTTTTAAATGGCTTCATGTGCACCTGGCCTAGGATCAGGACCCAGGGCTACCTCCTTGCCACCAGGTGGAACATGCTCCCGGCGGCCCTGGAGAGGAGTTCACTGGGGTCAATGGAAGAAGCCACCTGGTGGTGTCGGGACTCCCCGTTGCCAGACCGTCTTTGTCTGAGCACGCAAGAGTTCCCGTGAGACTCCTCAGCCATTTTCCTCTGGGTGGTAACGGTCTCACTTGCAAAACAGCTCCTGAAAGCTTCTTTCCTCTGTGGTGGTAATTGTTCACGTCTCAGACAAAGCCAGCCTCTCCAGAGCTGGGAAGAAGTTGAATTTATTGAAAATTGATGAGGCTGAGAAGTATAATCTCAGGTAAATCTCTTTATCTCTACGAACCATGGCAGAAGCCTATTTCAGCCTCTATATGTAGATGAATTTTTTTTCTTTTTCAAATGAACGCTGAGGAAAGAAAAGAACTTTTATCTCAGAATGCGAGGCCTTTTGAATTGTCAGCCCCATATTAAAATGGGCCGTTAAGATGAGAACGCGATCACGTCCTCCTCCCACCTGCGAGCTTGGGGTCCTCGCTTGAAACTGACTGCTGTTGCCGCAAGTGGCTGTAAATCTCCCTAAGCGTGCTGCACCGCACACCGCAACCCACACCTGTGCTTGACAATGTACGCCCAATCCCTCATGCATGCTATCTCTGTAAACCAATGAGAAGTCCTGACAAACAACTTTGTATCAGCCCACTCCCTGTCGTCCTTTTTTGTCTTTAGAAACCTGCATCAGCCTGTAATCCCGCACCTTTGGGAGGATGAGGTGAGTGGATGGCCTGAGCCCGCGGATTCGAGACCCGCCTGGGCAGTGAGACCTCATCTGTACAATAAATCAAAAAATCAGCCAGGCGTGGTGGCGCGTGCCTGTAATTCCAGCTACTCGGAAGGCTGAGGCGGAAGGATCACTGGAGCCCGGCAGGTCGAGGCTGCGGTGGCCAGAAGTGGCCACTGCACTCCAGTCTGGGTGACAGAGTGAGACTCCAACTCAAAAAAAAAAAGAAACCTGCAGGTGTTGAGAGCCAGCCTTGGAGGCCCACCTGATTGACAGGGTCCTGGTGGGCCGAAGACCCCGGCCGCAGGGCGAGCCTGGGAAACTGAGGCCCTTCTGTCTTCCACCTTTAGTGTCGATACAGCTGAAGAATTCTGTGCAGTTGTGGAAGAAGAAAATGGCATGTTTATGCGAAGTACTCACAGCTAACCTAGGAATGTCATTGTTCATTTTTCCATTTCCCGCCATGCCGTTTGGCCCTTTCTAACATATGCAAGGGTTAAACTCTGAAGCACGTTTAAATGCTTTCTTTCACTTGGTTATGTGTTACTAGATATTGCTTTGAGTAAAAATGATATAAGTATATTCACTCCTTATTTGATTTAGAATTATGTAGTTAGTGTTTAGACATAAGGTTTTTTAGAAGCACAAGTTCGTAGTAAGTTCATTAGGAATTCATTATAAGTTCAGATACATACCTAGGAGTTATGTAGGTGATTTATAACATTGTTTCTATGGATTTAAGGTAAAGATTATTCGTTAAGGTTTTTTACTTAATTCAATCGTTAAGATTTTGAGTTAACATGTATAGAATAGGCTTTCACTGAATTCATGATATACTAATTGGATACTTTTATGATAAATTAACCAAATATAGAAAGCAACCTTAGGGGCCTGGGAAACATCATTAAAAGCTTCTTTTGAGTTTTCTTTAGAAATATATACTGCACGATAAGAGAAAAGAAATGAAGATACCTGGACAGGAAAGATGATTACAAAGCCTTGAAGATCATAGAAACCCCAGAGAAAACTCCTGATACAAGGAGAAGTGTGCACCTGGAAACTTTCTTGAAGCTCTTCAAGGACTGTAATTTGGGACTGTTTTGAAAAGAGTTGCTGGTAGTGCTAATCTGGACATTATAATTGTTTTAACCATGTATTAAACATAATTGGTAAATGTGAAATCATGCAAGTTTATACAACTAATATACATATATATGAGGGTTGACAAAAATTATTAGACTTTGGTTATGTTTAATAAGATTTTTACTTTGAATCATTAATTAAGTTTTAATGCTGTAGTTTGATGTTTTATAATTACTTTGAAGATTGTTTTAGGTTCATAAGTTTAAGTTCACATAATGATAAAGTTGGTGCCTTAAAGATAATAATAATTGCTCAAGTGCCTATCTTAAGACAAAGATATTTCCAGGAGTTTACCAAGCATAAATTGTCAGTCCCATATTAAAATGGGCCGTTATAATGAGAAGGCGATCACGTCCTCCTCCCACCTGCGAGCTTGGGGTCATCACTTGAAACTGACTGCTGTTGCCGCAAGTGGCTGTAAATCTCCCTAAGCGTGCTGCACCGCACACCACAACCCACACCTGTGCTTGACAATGTACACCCAATCCCTCATGCATGTCATCTCTGTAAACCAATGAGAAGTCCTGACAGACAACTTTGTATCAGCCCACTCCCTGTCGCCCTTTTTTGTCTTTAGAAACCTGGGTGCAGAGCAAAAGACATGAGTAGACACTTCTCAAAAGAAGACATACAGGCAGCCAACAGACACATGTAAAAGTGCTCAGCCTCACTCATCATCAGAGAAATGCCAATCGAAGCCACTTTGAGATCCCACCTGACCCCAGTAAGAATGACCATCATTCATAAAACAAACAACAACAGATACTGGTGAGGATGCAGAGAAAAGGGAACGCTTCTGCACTTTTGGTGGGAAAGCAAACTAATTCAACCTCTATGGGAAATAGTGTGGCGATTCCTAAAAGAACAAGAAACTGACCTTCCATATGACCCAGCAATTTTCCTACTGGGAATATACCCAGAGGAACTCAGATCATCCTATCAAAAAGATACCTGCATATACATGTTTATTGCGGCACTATTCACTACAGCAGAAACACGGAACCAACCATGCTGCCCATTGAAACTGGACCGGATAAAAAAAAATGCAGTACCTCTACTCGATGGAATATTATGCAGCCATAAAGAAAGACAAATAAATGGACTTCACAGCAACTTGGCTGGATTTGTAGTCTATAATATCCAGTGATCTATCACAGGAACAAAGAACCACATGTTCTCACTCATAAGCGGACCTTGAACATTTACCATAATACTATAAGAAAGGGATTGGCAGTAGTGGGACACTGCCAGGGGAAGGAGGGTGGGGTACATAACATCAATAAGGGCACCTGATCTCAAATCAGGCAAAGAGAGGACCAAAGGGAGACCCAAGCATTACCTGTATGATGACCACTTGTACACCTAATGCTGATTTGTACCCCACATCTTTAAAATAAAGAAAAAGAAAGAGAGAAAAAAGAAACCTGCTTGTAACAACAGCCCAATGAAGCCCATACTCAGGGTTGCTTGGTTCTGAGGCTTCTGGACAGCCATCTTCACTTTGGCTCAAGTAACGCTTTAAAGTCTGTGTCTTGCCTCAGCCTCTTCCTTTCAGGTCAACAATACTTACGAAGAGAAGGAGTTATTTCTAGTCTAAACATCTGATTTGACCTCAAAAATAGAAACATGGAAAGTAATTAGACAACTCATGCCCTCTGGCTAACCCAGTTGCCTGTCTCAGGAAAATGACAGTTGTGCCTTAGACCCGGGTCCAAGCAATAGTCATCTGGAATGCTGGGCTGTCTTTACTACTAATAGTCTAGTAATTGATTGGGCAGTGATCTGATTTAATGGGTGAGTTAGCCGAAATAATTGGATTGACAATTTCCATAGAGAAGGAGTTCACTCACACACCATCTTTCGCCCATTAGGATGTCATGCATTTGCTCCAATAGACTCAGAGAGAATCATAATTATTCACAAAATTTTCCAATTTCCCACTGCAGTTGTCACTCCAGATGTATGCCAAGAAGCTCTGCAAAAGAAATACATAAGGATGTGGGTACGTGTTAGATGCTCACCTCACTGTTGACAAACTTTGGTCTGAGGCACTCCTGTGTACATTTACTTAAGGAGTCTTGACCCAGT
Source organism: Carlito syrichta (assembly GCF_000164805.1). Lineage (NCBI taxonomy): Eukaryota > Metazoa > Chordata > Mammalia > Primates > Tarsiidae > Carlito > Carlito syrichta. Next base: position 206,695 of record NW_007247650.1, read on the forward strand.
CTCAAGGCAGATAGGACCACCTATGCTTTAAGATAAGTCACTTTTCCCCTGCACATATGCTGAGTTTCCAGAGAGTATTCAAACAAACACCGGCTGCAAAATTGAAATGCTGAACTGGGAGAAAAAAAATCTTTCCCAATTGCAGAAAGATACAGTTTATATTTGCTTTCCTTTTCATGTATGTTTTATTAACTAAGCATCTTTTGCCCAAAAGAATAAGGCACTTCTTGTTCTCCCTGGGGTTGGAAGGTAAAAGTACATAGAGAAAGATAGCCATAGGGGTATAAAAGCAAGTACTGTCTGACTGACTCTTGTCCACACCCCAGTCCAAGGCAAGTGTAACTGAACCTTTAAGTTAATCTTGTGACCTGGAAATGATAGATGTTCTATTTAAAGAAGCCCATTGACAATACCATTGTTTTCTTTCAAAGCCTAGGGAAAAGCAAAAATTGTACTGTATTGAGACTTCTTCTCTCCCCTTTCAAAATGATTATGACTTTGTAGAAAACCTGATGCAATTTTATAGATTGTTATTTATATTATTAACATGATTTCTGATTGCTATTCCATTTAGAAGAAATTGCCATGGTCCATATGTCCCAGCCAAACAGAAAGGTTTAATTTAAAAGAGGTATGGGAGTGGCTTGAATGCATGCTTGTAGAAACACACAGAATTATTGACTAAGCAGAGGTAGAGGGTGCTGATACTAGCAGTTGCCCCACTGACACGCATACACTACAAGGGCTTTTATAGAACCTTCGAATTCCTTCCCAGTGTAAGTTTTGGCTAAAAACGTAAGTCATGTCAATGACTGTGAAGAGCATTGATTCTATGGATGCAAATAAGGTGACTCAGCACCCACATGCATCATTCAGTGGGAAAGAACAGTCAATGGAAGGTGGTGGACGAACTCAAACCAGAGGACTCAGGTTTGAACCCCGGCTCTACCATTTGCTAACTCTGGAGCTAAGTCGCTTAACCTTTGTGTGTTTGGGTTTCCTTGTCTATAAATAGTACCTTCCTCAAGTGTCCCTTAGAGGATAAAATGAGTTCGCATGAAGCAAAGCACTGAATACAGGGTCTGGTACATTCTCGGGTCTATGTGATGCTATTATACATGTTTGTTGAATTCAGAGACAAAGGCCGAGTTCTTGCTACTTATAGGAACGGTATTATGAAAATGTTTTATATCAGGCATTAAACCTGGCTTTTTTGCACAACAAACTGATAAAAAGTGCTCATAATGTACAAGACAGTAAGTTCTGGCATAGGGTCTCAGCATGTTTATGGGGCCCCCACCCCAGGACCATGGGCTCTCAATACATTAAACTGAAATCACATTCACAGTGAAAATCTGTTCACACAACGAGCATTCATATAAAGTACAACAAATGTCAAGGCCTAAGATGTGGTATTAAGTATTTAGGGTGTTTTTGTCCCCCCTAAAAATTCATATATTGACGTTCTAAACCCCTCTAGTACCTTAGAGTGTGGCTGAATTTGGAGATAGGATCTATGAAGAGGTGATTACGTTACAGCGAGGTCATTAGAATGGACCCTAATTAATATGACTTGTGTCCTTAAAGAATAGAACATTTTGACACAAACAGGTACAGAAGGAAGAGCACATGAAAACCCAGGGAGAGAAGACAGCCGCCTGCGAGCCAAAGAGAGGCCTCAGAAGAAAGCAACCCTGCCAACACCTTGATCTTGAACTTATGGACTCCAGAACTGTAAGAAAATAAATTCCTGCGGCTTACACCACCCAGGTTATCATGCTTTCTTATGGCAGGTCGCCCTCGAAAACGAATACACGGCATATCAGAAACAGTGGCACAGCGAGGTACACTGCAGCCAAGAGTTGGAAGGTGCCAAAAAAGGAGAAAGAACACTTGTTCCTTTAACTTGGATGTGTTGGTCCTGAAAAAAGGTAAAGAGAAACAGTGAATTCTGCTGGAATTGCTATTATGAAATCTATCGGGATCTCGTTTTAAAATACGACTACATCCTCTGAAATTCCTAAACTATTACAGCGCGGTCCTGCATAAGAGTGTCCCAATGAGCCAGCAACGGATACAAAGCTATTGTTCGTCTCCAGATAAAATCAGCTCCACGGCAGAGGAAAGGAGTTCATTGGCAAGAACTCACAAGCATGAGTGATGTCGATATAGGTATTTGTGTTTGGGGAAAAGCCACGGCTGTCCCTTGTCCAAAACATTCGTTGGGTTGGCCGGGAAGCAGAGATTGTATCTCTCCTTACACCACATAGGCGCTCGCCATCCATAACAGAGCATAACGGTAGGACTGCCACCTCAGGCAAGCAGGACGTGAACGTGAACACCAAAAGGGAGTCGAGGCGACATAGCTCGATTCTGTGAGTCAACTCTGTGTGTGTTTCCCCTCCTAAAACAGGTTCCAAAATGAAGCTCTGCACACCGGCGCTGACTGAGGGGAGAGAAGAAAGAAGGGGAGAAGAAAGAAGAGGGAAGAGCAGCCCTGACCTAGGAATGGTGCCCTTGGCATAGCCAGAGCAATAATTACATACCAGCTCTGGAAGAGAATCAGGACAAATGTCTGAAAGTGTGTGGCAAGCTTGAAGAGAACCTCAGGAGAGTTCTTTTAGAAATTTGCAGTGGCCGGGCGCGGTGGCTCAGCCTGTCATCCCAGCACTTTGGGAGGCCGAGGTAAGAGGATTGCCTGAACCCGGGCAACTTGGTGAGACCTCGTCTCTACAGTAAACTGTAACAACTAGCCAGGCGTGGCGGCGTGCGCCCGTAGTTCCAGCTACTTGGAAGGCCGAGGCGGAAGGATCACCTGAGCCCAGCAGGTCGAGGCTGCGGTGGCGGTGAGCGTGCCACTGCACTCCAGCCTGGGTGACAAAGAGTGAGACTCCGACTCAAAAAAGAAAGGAAAGAAGGAAGGAAGGAAAGAAAGAGAGAGAAAGAAAGAGAGAGAGAGAGAGAGAAAGAAAGAGAAAGAGAGAGAGAGAAAGAAAGAAAGAAAGAAAGAAAGAAAGAAAGAAAGAAAGAAAGAAAGAAAGAAAGAAAGAAAGAAAAAAAAGAAAGAAAGAAGGAAAGAAAAAGAAAAGACAGAAATGCAGCAGTAACTTTGTAATGCTTAATGGAACACATTTCATTTTAAGTGTTTCATGGACATTGATGAATGAGCTTGCAGTATTCATTGTCAACTTTCTTGAACAAAAACAATTCAGAAACTAGCTTGCGTGTCTTTTATGTTATTTTCAGAAAGAAAGTAGCACCCAGGAAAGGCATGGAATTGAGGACTTATTCCCGAGAGTACAGAAAGTTTCCCATTTACCCTGCCTGGGTCATTACCTCAACCCAGTCTGAACCTGAGCTATCTTGACAGCAGGGGAAAAAAAGGAAGGTAGTAAGGTTCCTCTCCAACCATAGGCTAGAGAGAGTGAAGCATAAAGGAAACAAAGCAGGCCACTAAGCAAAGACACCAGCTGCTAAAGAAGCAATCTTTCTAAATTACCATAGTGACTTCTTTTGCCATGGGACTACGGCCCCTTCTTTCAAACTTTGAGACAAACTTTCTTTAAAAAAAAAATCATAGCTGGGCTCAGTGGCTCAGCCTGTAATCCCGCGCCTTTGGGAGGCTGAGGTGAGTGGATGGCCTGAGCCCGCGGGTTCGAGACCCGCCTGGGCAGCGAGACCTCATCTCTACAATCAATCAAAATCAGCCGGGCGTGGTAGCGCGCGCCTGTAGTTCCAGCTACTGGGAAGGCTGAGGCGGAAGGATCCCCAGAGCCCAGCGGGTCGAGGCTGCGGTGGCCGGGAGCGGCCGCTGCACTCCAGTCTGGGCGACCGAGTGGGACTCCAACTCAAAAAAAAAAATCATTTTCTTTATCACTCCCTGTTTTAAAAAAAAAAAAAAAAATATATATATATATATATATATATATATATATATGTACACATATTTCTATCCCAAGCCACATTTTCTTAACTTTCTCTTTTTTTTTTTTTCTCTCAGTCCCGGTTCTCCTGTTCCTCTCAAATGCTTCACTGACCATTTGTTAGAGGTTATGCTATTTCCTTCAATTCTGGGTTTTCTACAAAATGTTACCCAAAGTGTTATTCTCTCTCTTTACCACCGTCCATCCTTCTCTAGGACCATGGTGGCTTCCTCCACACCCTTATTTCTCTGAATATGCTAACCTGATCCCCACAGAGAGAAGAGAGAAGGGAAAATGGCATTCTGTACAGATCCTGGCACCATGACGCCACTGTGATGGTCTTCTAGGACTCAGTTTCCCCAACTGCAAAATGGGGATAGCGGTTATCTCTCTTTCAGGGTTATTGGGAATCTAAATAGAGATTACGTATGTGTCTGGCATTGTTATTATTACAGTTGACGTTGAACAACATGGGTTTGAACCGTGCTGGTTCATTCAATCTGCAGATTTTCTCCTGCCTCTGCCACCCCTGAAACAACAAGGTGAATCTGTCTCCTCCTCTTCCACTTCCCCCTCCTTGGCCTACTGCAATGTGAAGTTGATGAGGATGGAGAACTTTATGATGATCCACATCCACAACATGAATAGTAAATATATTTTCTCTTGATTGTGATTTCCTTAACAGCATTAACTTTCCCTAGCTTACTTTGAAATAATGTAATAATGACATACTGAAATAACATATGTCATACTATAATATACAAAATATCTGTTAATCGACTATTTATCTTATGGATAAGGCTTCCAGTCAACAGTAGGCTGTTAGTCATGATCTGAGGAGTAAAAAGTTATAAATGGATTTTCATCTGAGTGAGGGGTGGGGTAATGGTAATGACCCCTAACCTCTATGTTGCCCAAGGGTCAGCTGTATAGCCTGAGCCATGATGTGATATCATGGCGGTCCATGGTATATCATGGTGGCACACATCTGTAGTTCCAGCTACTTGGAAGACCGAGGCGGAAGGATCGCCTGAGCCCAGGAGTGGTCCAACTCAGTAAGAACTGATACACATTTTCTATGGAAACAAAAATGGATTGTACCAGGAAACAAGGAAGTAATGTTTATCCTGGATGTGTTTGACTTGTGTCACTTCCCAGGATGAAGGCCAGTCATTGCAAGGCGTCATCTTTCTCTTCCAAAGCGGTCCCTTAATGTGACGACAGGGGTGACCCTGGATTCATTCTGTGCCCTTTCCCCGTCTCATTTGTGTCTTCACACAGAGTTTTTAAATTAGTTGTGTCTTCTGAAAGCGTGTCCTTGGGACAAACGAAGAGTTATTTACTATGCTCACTCATCCAGCCTGCCAATTTTTCAGGCTGAACAGAAATGAAGATGGATGAAATCAGAGTTTATCATTTTTTTTCTTCAGTAGGTAACCAAAAATTCACTCCCCAAACCATCCAAGAAAACAAACTAGTCTGCTATCAAAGAAGGAAAGAAATTAAAGCTGAAATGTATGCCGTCGTAAGGAAGACGCTCTTGTGACTTGTAAGTTACACATTCGACTACCATGGCCAAAATCCACCTGGACAGTCTTCCTCTTCTCAGAGGTTCGGGAGGGTCACACATTAGCAAATGAGAAAGGCAACACCCACTTTCACGGCCAGAGTTGCTGGGTCTGCCCTGTGGATCAGTGGTATGGCAGATGCTGCGGGCAGAAAACCCTCGGGTCCACGTCTGCCTGACGCTAGGATCGCCAAAGGAATTCTGATGGTTAACCACGAAAGCCACTAAGACAAGATAAAGGTCTCTCAGAAACACTTACTAGGAAGTGTAAAACTGAATATCAGGATTAAGTTCCCTAAGAATACCCTTAAGACTACACTATGTCTTCTTTTTCTCTTTAGCCCCACCCAAAAACTGCGATTACCAAGCAAATAACATTTCCATATTGTTGGATGAGGCTAGAGAACAATAATGATGTTGAACTCATCCATTAGCATAACTATTTTTTTTATTTTTTAAATTATGGTGAAATGTGCATAACCTAAAACTCAGCATTTTAACCATTTCTAAGTGTATGGTTCAGCCGCGTTCAGTACATTCATACTACGGTACAACCTCCACCACTGTTCATCACCAGAATGTTCCCCAGCAGAGACTTTGAACTCATTAAATATTCCCCCATATCCCTTGCCCCCAGCCCCTGGCAATCACCATTCTGCTTTCTGTCTCTATGAACGCGACTATTCTAGATCTCTCAATAAAGTGGAATTGTAAGGCACTTGTCCTTTGGTGACTGGCTTTGTTTCATCTAACACAACTTCTAAAGTACCACTTAAAAGGTAGCAATACGTTCTTTCTGGTGATGTCGGCTTGCTGTTCATTCAAAAGTATCTGGTTTCCTCTGTGCCAAGAACTGTGGGGGGGAAGGGTACATTGCTTGCTCATTACGATCTGGGGATGAAGATGAAACAGAGATAGGAGTTGCCAGAATAAGATTGCATAGAATAACGACAGTCGACGACGGGCATAGAGAACGCAGACAACTGATGTCATAAACGGTTGAGAGAACAGATCACAGTGGACTGGACCAGGTGTGGCGCGATTCACTGAGAAGAGGCCTTGAAAATTGGTTAGATTTGAGCAGGACTGGAGGGAGAAGAATTGGGGGAAGGGACAAGAACCAAATCAATGTGAATGGAAAGAAGGAAAGAAGATGACCCTAACGGTATGCAGTCACTCAGTGTGTCCCCAGCTTCCACCTCACCTCTGTCTGCCTTACCTTGTGTCCAGGAGGCTGGCCTCTACGGACTACTCTCTGGTGTCTTGGTAGATTCCCGGTGTGGCTGGTGTCTGAGCGTTTAGTTCAGACACTGCCCACACCCATGCAAAAATTCCCTTCGTTGAGTAGCTTTTAGTCAATTCCTTGGAAAGTGACCTCAATTTCCTGCCAGGCCCTGACTGTCAGGCTGGGGTACGTGGTGCATTTGAAGAGTATTTTGTGTTTCGTGACTGTGTAACTGTACCCACGTCCAGGCACTCGTCACCCAAAAGCCAAACTCGAGTTGGTGGAAGGAAAAATAGATTTTCTTCGGCAGCCAGCCATCCTGAGGAGATGGCAGACTGAAGTTGCAAAGGCCACCTCAGATTCTCAGTATTACCACAGAGTTTTTAAAGGGAAACTTGGTATGGTGTGGGGAGCGGTGTCTACGTGTCTCTCTTTTGAGGGTTTATCTGGAGTCATCCCAACCAGAGGTCCCCCTGACTGCGGTGTACGGGGGGACCAATTGATCACAACTCCCTCAAGTGGGAGGATTCCACGATCGGGCTTCATGCCTGGTTTGTTTCAGTGTTAGCCAAGAACATAATTTCCCAAGCAAGAACAGAATTAAATAAGCAGGCACAGGTTACAAGGTTACCGTGCAGAGGAATGCCTAGAGGAAGGAAATGAAGGGCCTGGGAGGGAAGAGAGAGAAAGATGGAAGAAGAGGAAAAGACAAAAAACCGTATTTCAAATACATTTCTAAATTTTGGCACAATCCTGAGAGCATAATAAAGTATATGAAGGCAACTCTCTGAAGCAAAAATCATAATGGTTACAAACAGAGCAATTGCTTCATATGATCTTTTTTTTTTGAGTCGGAGCCTCACTCTGTCGCCCAGACTGCAATGCAGTGGCTGCTCCCGGCCACCGCAGCCTCGACCTGCTGGGCTCTGGCGATCCTTCTGTCTCAGCCTTCCAAGTAGTTGGAACTATAGACACATGCCACCATGCCGGGTTCATTTTTGTGATCTATTATAGAGACGAGGTCTCACCAAATTGCCCAGGCTGGTCTCGAATCCCCTGGGCTCAGGCAATCCTCTCGCCTCAGCCTCCCAAAGTGCTGGGATTACAGGCTGAGCCACCGCACCCGGCATAAAAGTATTTGACTTGCATTGAATTTGTACAAGATACTAGGTTACTCTTGTGCTTGATCCTCTCAGCAATAAACAAATCTCTCAAGATGTGTCACCATTTTCAAGTTTTGATTCTGAAACAGAATGAGGCATTATCCTTCAACAGGTGAAAAGATAACAATGGATAAACAAACATCATGGCAATAAAAACAGAACTTGTGATGCGTGAATTAGTCTCAAGTGAATTATGCTAAGTGAAAGAAGCCAGACCCACAGGGCTACACACTGCACGATTCCATTTATATGACATCCTGGAAAAAGCAAAACTACAGGAACGGAGAACAAATCAGCGATTGATAACAGATCAGGGCTGGGAACAGGCTGACTACAAAGACGTATCGCAAAGGAATTGTGGGAGGTGACTGAGCAGTTCTGTGTCGTTGTGATGGTGGATCAATGACTACGCATTTGTCAACAGTCACTGAACTGCACATAAAAAGACTAAGTTTTAACGTGCATATTTTAAAAAAACAAACACATACATACATTTTTAAAACCAGAATGGAAGGTAGCCCTTCAGACATGCAGGAGGACCTTAGAATTCTCTATCTACCCACTCGGTCCGCGTTCGTCTTTAGAGATGGACATTTTCCTGAGAGACAAAGTAGAATCTCTTATAAAACCTAGGTTTTGGCATTCTTGGTATTTGGAGGGTTGCCCCGTGCATTGCAGGGTTCTTAGCAGTATCCCTGGCCTCTGTGCCTTTGACGTCGGTAGGAACTGCACTCTCCTCCCAGCGTTGTGACAACCAAAAACGGTTTCACGTTGCTATCTGTCTCTTGGGAGGTGGGGTGGGGGTGGGTGTTGCAATACTGGCGGAGGTTGAGAATCGCTGCTTTAGACTAATTTTTAGAGTGACTTTATAGAATTGTATATGGAAAACTATTAATATATGTGTACCTCAGAGGGAGTATAGAACACTTCTTAGAGAGAGAGGGTTTTTTTTCACTGACTTTGGAACCTCAGGACTCCCCAGATATGATGACCCTATCGCGGAAACAATATATGTCAGGACTTGTTCTCTTGCCCTATGGTGTCACTGGCTTAGTTTTTTTTCTTTTATTAGAGTCCTAAGATTAAAACCAAAATAGCTCTAATACGATCTAAGGAAAGGGATGGCTTTAAAAGGTCTAAAAAATATTAAAGATAGGAAAGACCTATGGCTTTGTAATTGCAGCAATAACTATGATTGCTGCAATTACTGAAGTTTAATGGAGATCATCGCTTTTTCTTTCCAGGAGGTAAAGTGTTTGCAAGATGACTCAGTCTATGTCCTTGTTGTTTATTCGTCAACCATTTATTTGCTCCAGATTAAGAAAAAAGGAAGCAATTATGTCTTAATTATCTTATATAATTTGTGAAGGAAAAGCAAAAGAGAGATTCTCTTGCTTATTTATATGATGATTGCAGGGAACTAGTGCTATGTAGTAAAGTTGAAAAATAAAGCTTTAGTGAAGTGGCATTAAGTGCTAATTGCTCTTAAAAGTATGATCATTCTAGAATATCTAAACATTAATTCTCTGATCAAAAGAACTTTGCTGAGGGGCCTAGTAGTTACCAAGTAGTGTCTGCTACTAAAATACTTATCACAAAGTGAGTAGTAAAGAATTCAACCTTGCCCAAGGAGGGAACTGGCTTTCCACCCTCAGCTTCCGGGGGGCATTCTAGGTCATATCGTTATAGCCGGATTGCAAGAAAGGACGCCAATACGCAGAAAGGGTCACATTATGAGTCCTTTATTGGTGCCGGTGACTGAGAGCGGACTAGTGTCCAAAGAACTCTCGGTTCCGAACAGAGTGACTATAGGGTATATCAAGGAAAAAATTACATAAGCTGTACAGTTTGCTTTACATTTTCTTGGCCGAACAGTTCATTGTGAAAGGGTACAGATAACTGTTGGGAGCCAACATCTATAGCTACATGGCTGAGGCCTGTAAAGGCCCATCTGGAAGATCGCCTCTGACATAGGATATCAGTTATACCTATAATATTGGCATGTGATTAGTGACTAGTGTGCATACATGGCAGTAAAACTTATAAGTAAATCTCAATACACCTGATGGAAAGTGCATAGCAGAATTATTTCTCTCTGTCTTTCTAAGTTTTACTTCTTTCTAGATATTTTTTAACTTCTATTTCCTGGTAGACTGGGTAGTCAGCTCTTGTTCCCGAAAGCTGTTTCCCCTAGGGCTAAGATTAGAAACTAAATTACCATGATAGTTTTGT
>NW_007247650.1:216824-229815 GCF_000164805.1 Carlito syrichta
GTTCCCAGAAGAACTGCCTCCGAGTGGTCTTCTCGCTGTCCAGATTCTCTGGTGCGGGTCCTAACCCACCCTTGGTCAGTGCTGGTCACCGACAGATAACTACAGAATTTGCAATTAGGGAGTTTCCAAGCACTGGGGAGAAACAAGGGTGTGGGCTTGTGCAGTGTAATTTCGGGAAGGTTACATAAGGGGGTCACTTCTAGGTTAAGATGGAAGATCTGTTACAAAATGGAGTTACTTATGTCAAGCAAGCTATGACAGGCTGTTTAAGGTTTTACAGATAGATATTTCAATATCTGATAAGAATGTCTTTTGGGGGGTAGACATGGTTACACTGAATTTTAAAGTGGGACCAACCACACCCAGCGGTGTCCAGGAAGAGACTGGCCACTCCAGAAATCCAACTTTGTGACTTAGGGTGAGAGTTTGGGGTTCCACAGCATCAGTCGACCTGAAGACTGACCTGAAGAATGCTAATGGCCAATCATGCCTACCAGTGAAGTCCTAATAAACAACTCTGAATACCAAAGTTCAGGTAAGCTCTCCTGGTTGGCCATGCCCCACACATGTCACATATCGGTGCTGGGCGGGCAGTGCATCCTCACTCAGAGGCAAAGAGCATTGTGGGCTTTGAACTTGGAGCCTTCCCAGACTCCCTAAATGTCCCTTTGGCTGATCTTCATCTGTGTTGTTTTCCTGCAATAAACCCTAACCATGAATATAGGCGTTCTAGTGAGTTCTGTGAATCCTTTTAGCAAAATATTAAACCCGAGAACGGTCTTGGGAATCCTCTAAACTTGCAGATGGTGCAGAAGTGAGGGTGGTCTTACAGAAGATGGTGCCTTCCAACTTTGCAGTTGGCTGACGCCAGGTACTAAATTGATTAAATCATCCCCAAGTTAATTCTCTTTAAATGTCATGGCTCATGTCCCGGAGGAATGTCTAACCTAGTTAAGATGAGAAACATTTGAGGAATAGGCAATGTGTCTTGTCAGAGTCAGGTTGCCATGAAGGAACAGGTAAGAGAAAAGAATGCAGTTGACAAGTCTTTAAAAAAGAAATGTGATGCTCTTGAAAAATATAGGAGCTGGACTGTGAGAAAAAGAAGCTAATTTTCCAAAGAAATCAGTAGAAATGAAAGCACAAAGGTGGAGGAAATCGTGACACAGAAGAATAGTGGGCAGTTAGAGACATTTAAAAGTGAAGGTGGGCCGGGCGTGGTGGCTCACGCCTATAATCATGGGCAGTTAGAGACGGCCAGCCTTGCATGTTAGTGTTTCACCCTTACGTGGGTCACTTTTTGGTCCACAATGACTGCTGAAGATTCACGCATCAGGTCTTAATGGGGCAGAAGGTTGGCTCCAGTACACCCGTGAGGGACACTCGGGTGGGCCAGCCTTCTGTATGTCACACGTCCGATGGTGGAACAAAGAAATGGGCAAGATGAGAGATTTGGCTTTTTATTTAAGGATGAATTAACAAGAGTCCTGAGCAGCCATGTTTGTGAGAGCGTGAAATGTGCTCGTTGTTTCATGTATTTCTTCCCCACTTCTCCTCTGGACACCCGACCAGGGAGAACCACTCCAGAGACAGGCGTTGAAGCAGGGATTGTGGTTGAGGCCCCAACTGCCAAATCACTCCCATACCACGAATCGAAGCCCTCTGGGCCTTCTCAGCGCCTGGTTTAGCAATGGGCATGTTACCCAATTCTAGCCAAGGAGGTCTGAGGAAAAGTGTTTGGGGACCTCTAAAAAAGCAGGCAAAGAAGGGAGTCTGTCCTCCCCTTCTGGCCATTGTCATGTCTGGATGTATCACCTGGAACTGTCTTGCACCTGAGCTGAGGATAAAGCTCATTCGTGGAGGGGAGGCCATGACTAGAGGCCTATGCAGAAACCAAGCTGGAGCCCTGGTGGTTTGCACTAAGGATCTGTCCCAGCCTAGGACTGTCTTTAAATACATTTAATATGAATCGCCTTGTTGTTTAAGCTATCGGAGACTGATTTTCCGTTACTTATAGCTAACAGTGTGTGCCAGGCAGAATGCCCCTTCCCCAAAACGTGTCCCTGCCCTAATGCCTAAAACCTGTAATGATGTTAGGTTACCTGGCAAAAGTGACCGTGCAGATGCAATTAAATGTGCAGGTAAAATGGAATGGTTATCTTGGATTACCTCTGTGAGTTCAATCTCATCAAATGAGCTCTTAAAAGAAAACATTCTCTCCCTGAAGTTAAAGACATGAGGCAGAAGAGGAAGTCAGAGAGATAAGAACCATAAGAAGAGTCTGCTTTCTGACTTGAAAGATGAGGGGGGATTGGGAGCGGTGGCTCACGCCTATAATCCCAGCACATTGGGAGGCTGAGGTGAGAGGACTGCCTGAGCCCAGGGGTTCGAGACCCGCCTGGGCAACCTGGCAAGACTTCATCTCTACAATAAATAAAAAAATTAGCCAGGCGTGGTGGCGTGGACCTGTAGTTAGAAGGCTGAGGCGGAAGGATGGCCTGAGCCCAGCAGGTTGAGGCCGTGGTGACTGTGAGCGTGCCACAGTACTCCAGCCTGAGTAACAGAGTGAGACCCAACTAAAAAGGAAATGAAATAAAATAAAGATGAAGGGAGCCAGGAGGCAAGGCATGGGTGCAACCACTAGACATTGAGAATGACCCCAAGCAGACAGCAAGAGAGTAGGGACCTCAGTTCCACAACTGCACGTGCCTGAATTCTATGAGCAACCTGGATACACCCGAAAGCCCATCCTTTCTCAGGGGCTCTAGATACAATCTCAGGCCAGCCGACTCTTCATTTCAACCCTGGGAGACTCTAAACAGGGATCCAGCTCTCAGCCTCACTGTGCCAGGACTTCTGATCCCCAGAAACTTAAGATAAGTAGGTGCTGTTTCAAGTTACTGAATCTGGGCCACCCCCTCGGGTGCCCTCCCGCTGTGAGAGCTTTTCTGTCCTCCCAATGAATCCTGCTTTCTCAAAAAAAGGAAAAAAAAAGTTACTAAATCTGTAATACTCTTATTATAGCAGCAATAGAAAACTAATACATACTCTCTTAACGGAGTAAGGATTTTCACTGGGAGTGGTCACAGGTAAGGTGTGTAGACCGAGGGCCAGAATGTCATCTGAGGCATTCACATGTCATCCAAAAAAGTTAAAAAGTGACCTACAACATCAGATCATCTAAAGGGTATATGAGAAGGAGCTGGTGGCCATAGGCAAAATGGAACAGAGGCTGGAAAAACTAGAGGCAGGGAGAACAGAAATCACTGTAGTAACCCAGGCTGAGGTCAGCAAAAGTCTGCACATGAGTAGCAGCGCATTTCGCTCTGACAACGAGAAAGAAACCAGCTAGGGCTCTCATGACTGAGCATCAGGGATCAAGGCTGATTCTAAAGTTTGGGTACGTGGCCATTAGCACTAGCTCAGGAAAGTTTTTTGAATTGAAGACAGGCAGGCATTTGTGTGTTACTTATTTAACGAACAACCCAAGGGGAGTCATTATTAGGACGAGTCCAAGAACTTAACAACCTCACGGGGAACCTGGGCTCTTGCTGGCTCTCCCATTCGCCATCCTTGCACGTCAGTGTTTCACCCTTACGTGGGTCTCTTTGTGGTCACACAATGGCTGCTGAAGACTCGAGCATCAGGTCTTTCTTTTTTTTTTTTTCTGAGTTGGAGTCTCACTCTGTCGCCCAGACTGGAGGGCAGTGCACGCTCCCGGCCACCGCAGCCTCGACCCGCTGGGCTCTGGCGAGCCTTCCGCCTCAGCCTTCCGAGTAGCCGGAACTACAGGCGTGCGCTACCACGCCCGGCTAGTTTTTGATTTATTGTAGAGAGGAGGTCTCGCTGCCCAGGCGGGTCTCGAACCCGCGGGCTCAGGCCATCCGCTCACCTCAGTCTCCCAAGGCGCGGGGTGACAGGCTGAGCCACTGGGGCAGAAGGCTGGCTCCAGTGCACCCATGAGGGACCACTGGGCAGGCCAACCTTCAGCGTGTCACTTGTCAGATGGTGGAAGAAAGAAATGGACAAGAAGAGAGGTTTGGCTTTTTATTTCAGGGTAGATTAACAAGAGCGCTAAGCAGACATGCTTGCGAGAGTACAAGATGTGTTCCATGTTTCATGTATTTCTTCCCCAATTCTCCTCTGAGATACCATGCCAAGGAGAATCTCTGAGTAGTCTGAATTATCTCTATCCTTTCACTCTTATTTTCTCCCACTAACCATTAAAAATATGGCAATAGCGCCTATGGGATTTCATTTAAAAAATAAAACAAACAAACAAAAACACACACACACACACACACACACACACACCAGAAGAACAAAGACTGTGCCGATCCCCTGAAAGAATTTAAAGTTCCAGGAAAGTCGAGTGTGCTTCTGCCGCACTGAGTAATAACGCCTTTGTTCCGCCCCACCCCGCCCCCGGTGGCAAGTGTCTTCAGGGCTGGGTGACTAATTCCTTCCATTCTCACAGCAGCTTCTGATAAACCCAGACCTTGTTGGGTTTAAAAAAGCCACAATGGTTTTTTAAAAAACAACAGTCATAGCTGTCAGGTTGTTGCTTTTTCATGTATGACATTATACGAAATGACTCTGGATTTGGGGGAGACAGAGCGGGAGGAGAGAGTGCTTCAAAGCAGGCATTCCTGCCCACCATAAACAGCCATTCTACCCTGTTGCTATCTGCATCCTACCCCTCGGGTTTCCAGATGTTTCTGTTTTCACACAACCAGCTACCGTTGGGTATAAATCCCGCTGTGTCCGACAAGCCTATCCTGGCTTGTTATCAATCTCCCCAGCACACACACACAAGAAACTCCCTGCTTTGGTTCCCTCTCGGTCCAGGGCGTATCCATCCAGTTGGCAACAATCAGAGTAACTCCCCAAAAGCGTATTCTAATCCCTAACCATTTACCAGGGTGTTTTTTTTCTTTCTTTCTTGAGAGGTTGCTACCATTTATGAAATAGTTTACCTTTTGCAGGGTAATGTATCAGGTACTTTGTAGCATTAATTCATTAAATCAAAATGAAAAATCAGTTTGTGCCTACCCAAAAAGGCAAAAAAAAGAAAGCTAAAGATTATCTAAATTTGTATGTACCAGCCAGTTAGCCTCATGAATGGAATGAAATCACTAGACCAGTCCTCAGTGGTTCATTCTACTTTGATCTATATTCTTTATTGAGAATTTTACAGAAGCTGTGGATACTACCCTGGGAGAAAGCCATATAGTCACAAAATTTTGTATACAATGACAAGTGATCGGCAGGTCCCATGACGGCAGAGGTATGTGGACCCCAGGTGAGGAGTCCTGCAAAGAACAGTGGTCTCAACTCTTAATAAACCCTTTCAAAAACAAAAACGTATATCCCACATTTATGGATATTTACTTACAAAGTATATACACGTACTACTCGACTAATAACGTGTGTAAGAAAACTTAAAAATTTGAATCACAGAAGGAGGAGATAAAAACAAATATTAGCTGGGTGCGGTGGCTCCTGCCTGTAATCCCAGCACTTTGGGAGGTCCAGGCGAGAGGATTCCTTGAGCCCAGGAGTTCAAGACCAGCCTGGGCAACATAGCAGGATCTCGCGTCTACAAAAAAAAAAAAAAGTCAGGTGTGGTGGCTCATGTCTGCAGTCCCAGCTACTGGGAAGGCTGAGCTAGAAGGATCACTTGAGACCAGATCGAGGCTGCGATGAGCTGTGATCATGACATTGCACTCCAGGTAGGGCGACAGAGTGAGATCCCTAATTCAAACAAACAACAAAACAACAAAAACCCACACGTGTTGAAGTGCCGACATTTTCCCACCCTGGTCTATAGTCTTAAACATCCCCACATGCATCCAACCCCGCTTTGAGGACTCTTTCCTGGGGCCTCCGGTCCAGTTTTATCTTGCAGCCCGTCTTCTCACAGCATCAAGCCATGGAGGCAAAGGCGGAAGGGACTGCAGGAGAAGGAAAACGCAAACCCCTCCGACAGAAACAATTCCCAACATTCTGTGAATGAGACGATGGGCCTGTTCCCACCTCCTACAGAGGATAAATAATCCTGGGAAAGATTTCTCAGCAGAGAAGTCTACCAGAAAAGGCTGACTACTCACCCACAAAAGGTCCAGCCAGGCTTGCTAGGAAGAATCCCTCTGCTGTATATAAACCTTCCTGCCCAGTCACGCTGTACGTGATAAACCAAACGTGTCCTCCTTGTTACAGAAAGGCAGCTTAAGACCTCAGTAGGGAACAGAGCTGGAATGTCGCAGGGCATTCTAGAAACACCAGACCTCTACCCTCAAATTCCCCTCTGTGCACCTCACTAGCTCGGGTAAGTCACTTAACCTGCTAAGAGTTCATAACTCTTAAATGAGGGCAAGATTGTGTACATATTACATATTATCTATATGCAGATTATACCTACATATAGATTTAATCTACATATGGATTTATATGTGAATAAAAACTCAGAGATGACATTAATGGGAGTGAAAGTGTTCTGTCAATGATAGAATGCTATATATATGAGCAAATAAAAACCTTTTTGTTCTCGTCTTAAAAAACAAAAGCCAAATAATCGAAACTATTTATTTATGTAACTATTATTACATACGTGCATATTTATTACATAAGAGTGCATGTGCCCTTGTAGAGAAAATCGACACACAAATTAAAACTTTATTCTACCCCAGACCTTTTGAGAATATAGATTGACAGTCCTAATCCCACAGCCACTCCTGGATCATCACGTTGTAACTTACTGATGTTCCCCACCCCACCCGTAGACTTTGTACTGGGGTCACCTACGCATCCCAGAAATGAAGGCGGACAGGGAGAGAAAGCTTTGGCGCATGGAGGCTATGGCCTCATGAGGTCTAGGGTGGCCTCCCCTTGACTCTGTGAAGAACTGTTTCATTCCTTTCTGTTCACGACACATGTCAGCAGAATGACTGAGCAACTGTCTCAGTAGTGATGAAAACAGGGTCACTGGGTAAACTCTGAAAGGCTGGGGGCCCCACACTCCAGTTGGAAGTCCCTTGTGTCCAGGAAACAGGTCCAGGGACGTTCTTCATCGCTTAAGTCATTGAAGATGACTTCCACAAACATTTTTAAAGCTTCAAAATTTATTGCTGTACATTTTCTAATAGCATTTACTATGGAAATACTAATAGTGCAAATATTTATTTTGGACTTCATAGCATTTGAGAGATCACAAAGCTTTTGATATCTTTTGCAATTATTTATGAAGATCTATATTATTCAACCTATATTATTTTAAAAACTCAAACAAGTAATCTTATATTCAAAGAAATTACATAATGTTCTCTAGATCTGCTCTCTTGAACAAAAAAATTACCCTAGAAGCCACCAGGGGCATTTCCTTCCTTGATAATACATACAGCTTCCATCACTTTTCCAACTGCATGATCCTTTTGTTCATTCACAAATCCATTCAACAAAGATTTATTGACAAGCTCTTGTGTGCCAGGCACTGTGCTAGGTTCTGGGAACATTAGGATGAAAAGATGTAACCTCTGCTTTCACGGTGCTTACAGTCTAATAGTAGAAACAGACATGCAAAAAATGTACAATACAATACAATAAAGTGCTTCCATGGAGGTATTTACAAAGTGCAGTGGGAACTTGGAAGGGAGAGAAAGAACCCCTGCCTGGAGAAATCAGGACGACTTCACAGAAGAGGTAGCCGTTGAGCTGAGGCTTTACCAAGGATTAGGAATTTGCCACGTAGACAGGCAGGCAGAGGGTGCTTCAGGCAAAGGGAACAACAGATAAACACACGGAGGCCCGAGGGGCACTTCAAAGGAGCAAGTGCGAGGCTAGACAGATAAGCAGGGATCAGGTCACCAAGAGCCTTTGACCAGTCTTCCATTTTTGAGCAAGCATTTATTGAGCGCTTACTGGATGCCAGGCACAAGGCTAGGCATGGGGACTGTCACGGGAACACGGCAGACACAACCTTGCTCTTTTGGAGCTTACATTCTAGCAGAGAAACAGACAAAAAGCCAACAGATAAATAACATACAGATTTAGAAAACTTCTACAAAGGAAATAAACAGGGTGCTGAGGTGGAAGAGAAAGTGTCACAGGGTCGGGGGGTAGAGGAAGGGTGTAGGGTTGCCAAGAAATGCCTCTCGGAAGTGACGCAGAACTGACACCCGCAGGGACAAGGACGACAGCGGGTTCAAGCCAGCAGCCGCTATGCACCAGGCACTGCGCTACACACGTTACATACAGCATCTCACTGGACCCTCACGACAGCTCTATGAGGTAGGTATATTATTCCTATTTCACTGAGGAGGAACCGGCTCAAAGGGATCAAAGAGCCTGACGAGTCATACAAACAGCAAAACCGGGATTCAGACACAGGTGCTCCTAGTTTCAAAGTGCTTGCTCTCAAAAACGACCCTAAACTGCATACAGAGGTGAGAGGAATTCAGGGAAACCATGCAGCCACATGTGCCTGTGTTGCGGGTCATTCTGATGGTTATCTGGAGGGAAATGGAGAGCAGGAAGAGGAAGAGCAATGGACAGTGGATGGGCAGACAAGGAAGGAAACCACTGGGAGTCCAGAGGACAGGAAAGGAGGTTGGTGAGAAGGCAGCAGTTGGGGACAAGGAAGAGCATCTAGGTGAGAGGGGTGGTGACAGTTCTAGCAGGATTGATGAGAAGCAAGGGAGCGGGTGGCATCTGGGCTCGCTTGGGGCCTCTGCCCTGGGCAGATGATGATTTGACCAGAGTCAGGGAACGCAAGAAGCTGGTAGGTCTGTGGGGGTAAGATGAGTTTAGGTTGGGACGTGTCGTCCCATGGGCACACGGGAACACCCTGGACTTCTGGGATGGTCCCCAAGGGACACCATGTGATGGCTTTCATACTTGTTCTCCACCTGAGCAAAGTATCAAGGGGAAAAAAAAAATCAAAGTTTTGTATGTGTGTACATTTTTGCTTTTACAAAGCTGTTTTAAAAACACATTTATCTTGGTCGGATTGCTTTGCAAAAAAGATGACATGATTACCAAGGCGAAGCTACCCAAAGCCTGAGTGCAAAGAAAAACTCATGGACTTGGCAGAAGAGAAAAACCCTTGAAGATCCATTCTAACTGGTCACACTAGCTCTTAAGACTAAATTAGTATTCACTCCACACCCCCACCCCACTGGGACAGTATGATGGGCCAGGACAGGCACCGTTCCGGTTGTCCCCTCCACTGTCTGCAAGAGTCGCTGCTCACCCACCAGCAGGCCTGTGCCAAGGAACTGGCGGCCGAGGGCCCAGGGTCAAGGTTGCATGCAAGTCAGGAATGCCAAGAAGCATCGATGCAGTTTGGCCTCGAGGGCCAGGAAACACGGCAGC
This sequence comes from Carlito syrichta, assembly GCF_000164805.1. Classification (NCBI taxonomy): domain Eukaryota; kingdom Metazoa; phylum Chordata; class Mammalia; order Primates; family Tarsiidae; genus Carlito; species Carlito syrichta. The sequence goes on from NW_007247650.1 coordinate 226,194, forward strand.
CCAAACCCAGTCGGTCATTCTGCTTTGACTGTTCCCTCTTCTGTCCCTCCCTGGGGAATTGGAAGGGAGCTGGAGGAAGTGGCAATAAAACGTACACATGACACTGCGTGGAACTGGTCACACCTTTGACCACATCATTTCGAGTCCAATTTTAAGCGAACTCAGGAGTTAAGAAGAAATAACCCATTTGCTGTTTCTCAAAATTTGCTTTGTGTATAACCACTTCCTCTTTTCCTTGGCATCGGATTGTGTTTTGATTTTAAAACTCATTTAATAATGTAATGCCAGTTTCAGTAATGAAATATCAAGAAATTTGAGGGGTAATGAAAATAATGCTCCTGAGTTTCAACAGAAAAAAACATGAACACCTTGGAGACCAGGCCAGTTACTGACTAGCAAAATATTACAAATGAGTTCATTAAGCAGCTCTGCCCAGAAAGTGCCTCACGCTGCAGCAAAGGGTCTGATCTACACCTGTTCACTTCGTACGCTTGTGGACAGTAGAAAGTGCTAAACATTCTTAAAAAAAAAAAAAAACCAAAAACCAACAAACATGGGCTTGCAGTAACACCTGAGGGTACTTGTGTGCCTAAGTCATGCCCAAGGGAAGAAAATGCCTCCTTCTTCGAGAACTCTCAAAAGCACTAGTCACAGGCAAGGCAAAAAAAAAAAAAAAAAAAAAATTCACACATGCGAGATGACAACTTAGAAATTCTGGTGAAAGCACAATTCTCACAATGTTCATACAGCAAATGCACGAACTTTTCTCCATCACCTTCATTTCAAACCTGTGGCCCAGGGATCAGAGTTGAATGCCTATCAGGAATGCTGACGAGGGGCTCTCTATTGTGTGTGCTCTTTAACAGAAAGAATTCCAATCAGACTGTGAATATAATCATTTATTTGTCTTTACAGTGACGATGGAAGAATATACAGGTGTCCTCTTTCAATAAAGTATAAAAATCTGTTTATATACAGTGAAGTCACAATAATCCTTAACTGGGAAATTTATTTAGAATTCCTGATCTGTTCATATTAAAACTGTGGGGGAAACAAATATTTCATGTAAGTGCTACATTTCCAGTAGATTGCACCTGGCATCAAAAGCTCAGCTTCATCTTAAGGGTCCTGCTTGATATTACAAAAGACGAATTTTAAGTCCTGGGACTCAAAATAAACATCATTTTTGAATAATAGATATATACATCAAAAATACATCTAAAAAGGCATTGGTTAGTGCTATTAAAAAGCTCTATTTATGTGCTCGGGTACATTTTTTCTTACAGGCAAAAGCCAGTGGAAACATTTTTGTTCAATTTCTAGGAATTTTCTCTTGGGGGAAAGTCAGTCGACAGTTACCTGTAAGGAGAAAAAAACAAGACAAAACAAAAACTTAAGTAATTCAGTGATTTCTCAGGTGAGAGGTCAGCAAAACTAGAAAAGCAATTAGAGACTGAATTTCACTTAGAGCTGTGTTTTTACAGCCTTGATTCTCATTTAGTTACAGCACTTTGTAAATAAAAAGTGCTCAGCACATGCCCTCATTGTTTCAAGTGTTTTACTTTCATGATGACCTTTAATACCCATGTCATTTTCCACAGAAATCATATGTATCCCATCGTATGTTCATGCACATATTTTCTATCTACAACTAACTGAATCAGCATAACAAGAGAACTCAAAAAGCAAACAAATGAAGAAACAGGATATGGCCAAACTGAGACTATTTTGAGAAAATCTAGCAAAACCTCTACTCATGATTTCTTTTGTTCTGCTTTATTTTACTTTATAGCATATGTAGGCAACTGGCGTGCACTTGTCTTCCTATTGTTTGGCCTGAGCGCTAAGGTGCCGTGCGACTGTAAACTGAACTGTTTCATGTTTGATATGACAGCTCACTGATCGCTAAAAACTTTAATACCATTGCCTTTACAGCTATCTTCTTGCAATCACTCCTAAAAGGCTTCCCTGATAGCCTGGGCTCTTCTCTATGATTGTAAAAGTTACATAACACAGTAGCTTCCACCTGTTATTTAACTAACCAAATAAACAGACGTCCACCTTGCTAATAAGGATTAGAAAGAGTGATGGCATGGTGAGACCAACAGACCTGAAGGGAGCTTGGTTCCATCCCTTACAAGCCACATGCGGTTGGCCATGTCCCACCCTTGGCCAAGCTAAGTCCTACCTACAGGTTACTAGACGTCCGAATAAATCACATGACCACGATCTCATTTATTAAGTCTTTTAGGTGTATACGGGCAAGATGAGCAAGGGAGATGTAATTTTCATAATTTAGCCACTTCTAAATCTTCCCCAATCCACAGGTCCAATGGCCTAGTCTAACAACGCCATTCCCAAGTTTAGAATATGGCCCCCATAATTAGAATCCCTCCCTACCTCATACGCCAAAGTAATGGCTACTTGTAAAGAGCTGACTAAAACTCTCATCGCTCAACATTAATTGGCATGTCACCGCTACCCACATTTGTGCAGGGCAACGAGCAACAGCCAGTTTCTGTATAAGGAGTGGTTTAGGTCTTGTGCCTTAAACACATGCTTGCTCACATCAACGGGGTGCAGCCTTCACATCGATCGGCAAAGGCAGCAAAGGCTTAATAAAGCCTCAACTAGGTGATCCTTGATGACCTGAAGTGATCTGTCGAGAAAATCTGAGAAAAAACAAAAAGCTAAAAGTTCAGTGGAGAGACGGGCTTTCCGAGAGACCGTCATGCTGCAGGGCATGGAGTCTGGATCGGGTGCGAACATCCACATTCCCCCTGCGCTCCAGAGACAGCCTGGCCGAAGCCTCAGACAGAGACACACTCTCACACTACTCTCTGAAGGCCTACTCACATACTAGGTACACGCATCAAAGCCCATAACACACATCCTTGCCAGCTTGGAAGACAAAATCAAAGTGTCAATACTGCACCTTCCTGTCCTCAGTTAAACAAAAGGGGAGGGGGGTCAAACTGCGCTGAACAGGATTCAAATCATTCTGTGTGGTCAAGAGATTGTGTGACTGAACGGTGCTGCCATCACTGGACGTGTAAATACGACACTGCATTTACTATTGATTTCGATATCGCTGCAGCATGAGCCACTCTTGACGTAAGAAAAAGCACTTGTGGAACGAGAAGATTGTGGTAACGATTGAACTCACCCTCCCCACACTCCCTACCTCAGCCTGTTCCTCTGCTGAACAGAACTCCCTCCCACCTGGCTCCTGATGGCTCCAGCGACAAACCTGAGACATCCTCACCACTCTCACCCTCACTTCCAATCACCTGGTCAAACTGACTCTACTCCAGACACATCTCAGCTACGCTCTTTCCCTCTTCTCCCCGCCCGTCTGTCTCCTGTAAACGCCCTCCCGAGGCTGCCTTCATGCACTGCTGGACCGCCACTAACATCCCAACTGGCATCCTGGCTTCCAAGCTTTCCCTATTCCCACCTTTTTGCTCATGCAGCAGCCATGGAGATCTTGCAAACATGCAAGTCTGATCTTGCTATTGACCCTCCAGTGAATTCCCACTGGCTTTAATAATCAATCTCAAACAATGATCGATGTCCTTAGCAATAACCACCGGCCCTACAATCAGCTCCCAAAGGCCCCCCC